>NW_028239146.1:0-152642 GCF_036417535.1 Chlamydotis macqueenii
TCCCACCCCGGACCCCAAACCCCCCACCCTCCCCCCAAGAACCCCTCTGACCCCCCCCCAAACCCTTTGGGACTCCGCCCCCCAAGCCCCCTCCCCCCATACCCCCGACCCCCCCATCCCGGGACCCCCCAACCCCCCCCCCCCCCGGGATCCCCCTAGAACGGTTTGGGACCCCCCCCCACCCTCTCAAAGCCCCCCACCCCCCCCCAAAAATCCCCCACCCCCGGACCCCAAACCCCCCACCCTCCCCCCAAGAAACCCCTCTGACCCCCCCCAAACCCTTTGGGACCTCCGCCCCCCAAGCCCCCCCCCCCCCATACCCCCGACCCCCCCATCCCGGACCCCCAACCCCCCCCCCCCCCCGGGATTCCCCCTAGAACGGTTTGGGACCCCCCCACACCCTCTCAAAGCCCCCCCACCCCCCCAAAATCCCCCACCCCGGACCCCAAACCCCCACCCTCCCCCAAGAACCCCTCTGACCCCCCCCAAAACCCTTTGGGACTCCGCCCCCCAAGCCCCCCCCCCCCCCCATACCCCCGACCCCCCCATCCCGGGACCCCCAACCCCCCCCCCCCCCGGGATCCCCCTAGAACGGTTTGGGAACCCCCCCAAAATCCCCCGTCCCCCCCCACCCCGGACCCCAAACCCCCCGGGCGCCCCCCGCCCCCGCGGTGCCGGTTACCGGAGCCGGGCCTCGCCCCCGCCGCTCTCCCCGCCAAATAAAAACGCCGCGACGCTGCCGCTTCCTGCTTCCTGCTTCCTGCTTCCTGCCTTCTCTCCGCCACCGGCGCGCCCGCCGCCCCTCAGCGCGCATGCGCCACGCCCCCCCCCCCACCGGCTCCGCGCCGGTCCTCCCCGCCCCTCACGGTCCAGCTGTGCGCGCATGCGCGGGAGCTCGGCGACCCCCCCCCCGCAAGTTGGGGGCAGGAGACCACTTTGGGGTGAGAGCGCATTTTGGGGGGCACGGCGCCATTTTGGGGGGGTAGAAGGCCCAGTTGTGGGGCAGGAGGCCACTTTCGGGGGCGAGAGTGCATTTTTGTGGGGGCACGACGCCATTTTGGGGGGGGTAGAAGGCCCAGTTGTGGGCCAGGAGGCCACTTTCGGGGGCGAGAGCGCATTTTGGGGGGCAACGGTGCCATTTTTGGGGGGGGTAGAAGGCCCAGTTGTGGGGCAGGAGGCCACTTTCGGGGGCGAGAGTGCATTTTGTGGGGCACGACGCCATTTTGGGGGGGTAGAAGGCCCAGTTGTGGGGCAGGAGGCCACTTTTCGGGGGTGAGAGCGCATTTTGGGGGGGCACGACGCCATTTTGGGGGTGTAGAAAGGCCCAGTTGTGGGGCAGGAGGCCACTTTCGGGGGCGAGAGCGCATTTTGGGGGGCACGACCGCCATTTTGGGGGGGTAGAAGGCCCAGTTGTGGGGCAGGAGGCCCTGTTGGTCAGGAAAGCGCAGAACCCCGATGTCTGTGGTGCTGTAGATGCACTGCCCACTGTCCGGTGAGGAACAGCAAGAGCTTGACTGGCTGGCACTTTTGGTGTGGGAGCAATCGTAGGACGTTTGTGATTTTAGGGGATTTTTATTCACTGGGCGCCCAGGTGCAGCTGGTGGTAAAGGTCGAAGCCCTGTTGGTCAGGGAAAGCCGGAGCCCCGATGTCTGTGGTGCTGTAGATGCGCTGGGAATGGCCGGTAAGGAGCAGCAAGAGCTTGACTGGCTGGCACTTTCGTTGTGGGGAGCAATCGTCCCGACGTTTTTGATTTTTCGGGGTTCTTTTCAGTGGGCGCCCAGGTGCAGCTGGTGGTAAATGTCCGAAGCCCTCTTGGTCAGGGAAAGCCCGGAGCCCCGATGTCTGTGGTGCTGTAGATGCGCTGGGAATGGCCGGTGAGGAGCAGCAAGAGCTTGACTGGCTGGCACTTTTGGTGTGGGAGCAATCGTGCGATGTTCGTGATTTTTCGTTTATTTTTTTCAGTGGGCGCCCAGGTGCAGCTGGTGGTAAACGTCGAAGCCCTGTTGGTCAGGGAACGCCCGGAGCCCCGATGTCTGTGGTGTTGTAGATGCGCTGGGAACGGCCGGTGAGGAGCAGCAAGAGGTTGAGAGGCTGCATTTAAAGTGTGGCAGGAATCGTCCGACATTTGTGATTGTTGGGGTTTTTTTTTCAGGGGGCACCCAGGTGCAGCTCGTGGTAAATGTCGAAGCCCTCTTGGTCAGGGAAAGCCCGGAGCCCCGATGTCTGTGGTGCTGTAGATGCGCTGGGGAATGGCTGGTGAGGAGCAGCAAGAGCTTGGACTGGCTGGCACTTTTGGTGTGGGAGCAATCGTGCGATGTTCGTGATTTTTCGTTTATTTTTTTCAGTGGGCGCCCAGGTGCAGCTGGTGGTAAACGTCGAAGCCCTGTTGGTCAGGGAAAGCCCAGAGCCCCGATGTCTGTGGTGCTGTAGATGCGCTGGGAATGGCCGTGAGGAGCAGCAAGAGCTTGACTGGCTGGCACTTTCGGTGTGGGAGCAGTCGTCCGACGTTCGTGATTTTTCGGGGTTTTATTTCAGTGGGCACCCAGGTGCAGCTGGTGGTAAATGTCGAAGCCCTGTTGGTCAGGGAAAGCCCGGAGCCACGATGTCTGTGGTGCTGTAGATGCGCTGCCAATGGCCGTTGAGGAGCAGCAAGAGCTTGACTGGCTGGGACTTTCGGTGTGGGAGCAATCGTCCGACGTTTGTGATTTTTCGGGGTTTTTTTTCAGTGGGCGCCCAGGTTCAGCTGGTGGTAAACGTCGAAGCCCTGTTGGTCAGGGAAAGCCCGGAGCCCCGATGTCTGTAGTGCTGTAGATGCGCTGGGAATGGCCGGTGAGGAGCAGCAAGAGCTTGAATGGCTGGCACTTTCAGTGTGGGAGCAATAGTCCGACGTTTGTGATTTTTCGGGCTTTTTTTCAGTGGGCACCCAGGTGCAGCTGGTGGTAAACGTCGAAGCCCTGTTGGTCAGGGAACGCCCGGAGCCCCGATGTCTGTGGTGCTGTAGATTCGCTGGGAATGTCCGGTGAGGAGCAGCAAGAGCTTGACTGGCTGGCACTTTCGGTGTGGGAGCAATCGTCCGATGTTCGTGATTTTTCGTTTATTTTTTTCAGTGGGCGCCCAGGTTCAGCTGATGGTAAATGTCGAAGCCCTCTTGGTCAGGGAAAGCGTAGAACCCCGATGTCTGTGGTGCTGTAGATGCACTGCGAAAGTCCGGTGAGTAGCAGCAAGAGCTTGAGTTGCTGGCACTTTCGTTGTGGGAGCAATCGTCCGACGTTCGTGATTTTTCGGGGTTTTATTTCAGTGGGCGCCCAGGTGCAGCTGGTGGTAAACGTCGAAGCCCTGTTGGTCAGGGAAAGCGCAGAACCCTGATGTCTGTGGTGCTGTAGATGCACTGCCAAAGTCCGGTGAGTAGCAGCAAGAGCTTGAGTTGCTGGCACTTTTGTTGTGGGAGCAATCGTCCGACGTTCGTGATTTTTCGGGGTTTTATTTCAGTGGGCGCCCAAGTGCAGCTGGTGGTAAATGTCGAAGCCCTGATGGTCAGGGAAAGCCCGGAGCCCCGATGTCTGTGGTGCTGTAGATGCGCTGGGAATGGCCGGTGAGGAGCAGCAAGAGCTTGACTGGCTGGCACTTTTAGTGTAGGAGCAATCGTCCGACGTTCGTGATTTTTCGGGGTTCTTTTCAGTGGGAGCCCAGGTGCAGCTGGTGGTAAATGTCGAAGCCCTGTTGGTCAGGGAAAGCCCGGAGCCCCGATGTCTGTGGTGCTGTAGATGCGCTGGGAATGGCCGGGGAGGAGCAGCAAGAGCTTGACTGGCTGGCACTTTGGGTGTGGGAGCAATCGTCCGACGTTCGTCCTTTTTCAGGGTTTTTTTTCAGTGGGCAACCAGGTGCAGCTGGTGGTAAACGTCGAAGGCCTGTTGGTCAGGGAAAGCCCGGAGCCCCGATGTCTGTGGTGCTGTAGATGCACTGCCACTGTCCGGTGAGGAGCAACAAGAGCTTGAGTTGCTGGCACTTTCGGTGTGGGAGCAATCGTCCGACGTTCGTGATTTTTCGGGCTTTTATTTCAGTGGGCGCCCAGGTTCAGCTGGTGGTAAATGTCGAAGGCCTGTTGGTCAGGGAACGCCCGGAGCCCCGGTGTCGGTGGTGCTGTAGATGCGCTGGGAATGGCCGGTGAGGAGCAGCAAGAGCTTGACTGGCTGGCACTTTTGGTGTGGGAGCAATCGTCCGACGTTCGTGATTTTTCATTTATTTTTTTCAGTGGGCGCCCAGGTGCAGCTGGTGGTAAACGTCGAAGCCCTGTTGGTCAGTGAAAGCCCGGAGCCCCGATGTCTGTGGTGCTGTAGATGCGCTGGGAATGGGCGGTGAGGAGCAGCAGGAGCTTGAGTTGCTGGCACTTTCAGTGTGGGAGCAATAGTCCGACGTTTGTGATTTTTGGGGATTTTTATTCACTGGGTGCCCAGGTTCAGTAGGTGGTAAACATCGAAGGCCTGTTGGTCAGGGAAAGCCCAGAGCCCCGATGTCTGTGGTGCTGTAGATGCGCTGGGAATGGCCGGTGAGGAGCAGCAAGAGCTTGACAGGCTGGCATTTAAGGTGTGGCAGGAATCGTCCGACGTTCGTGATTTTTGGGGTTTTTTTTTCAGGGGGAACCCAGGTGCAGCTGGTGGTAAATGTCGAAGCCCTGTTGGTCAGGGAAAGCCCGGAGCCCCGATGTCTGTGGTGCTGTAGATGCACTGCCAAAGTCCGGTGAGGAGCAGCAAGAGCTTGACAGGCTGGCACTTTCGGTGTGGGAGCAATCGTCCGACGTTCGTGATTTTTCGGGGTTTTTTTTCAGTGGGAGCCCAGGTGCAGCTGGTGGTAAATGTCGAAGCCCTGTTCGTCAGGGAAAGTCCAGAGCCCTGATGTCTGTGGTGCTGTAGATGCGCTGGGAATGGCCGGTGAGGAGCAGCAAGAGCTTGACAGGCTGGCATTTAAGGTGTGGCAGGAATCGTCCGACATTTGTGTTTTTTGGGGTTTTTTTTTCAGGGGGCACCCAGGTGCAGCTGGTGGTAAATGTCGAAGCCCGGTTCGTCAGGGAAAGCCCGGAGCCCCGATGTCTGTGGTGCTGTAGATGCGCTGCCAATGGGCGATGAGGAGCAGCAAGAGCTTGACTGGCTGGCACTTTCGGTGTGGGAGCAATCGTCCGACGTTCGTGATTTTTCGTTTATTTTTTTCAGTGGGCGCCCAGGTTCAACTGGTGGTAAACGTCGAAGGCCTGTTGGTCAGGGAAAGCCCGGAGCCCCGATGTCTGTGGTGCTGTAGATGCCCTGCCAATGGGCGGTGAGTAGCAGCAAGAGCTTGAGTTGCTCGCAGTTTCGGTGTGGGAGCAATCGTCCGATATTCATGATTTTTCGTTTATTTTTTTCAGTGGGCGCCCAGGTGCAGCTGGTGGTAAACGTCGAAGCCCTGTTGGTCAGGGAAAGCCCGGAGCCCCGATGTCTGTGGTGCTGTAGATGCACTGCCAAAGTCCGGTGAGTAGCAGCAAGAGCTTGAGTTGCTGGCACTTTCGTTGTGGGAGCAATCGTCCGACGTTCGTGATTTTTCGGGGTTTTATTTCAGTGGGAGCCCATTTGCAGCTGGTGGTAAATGTCGAAGCCCTGTTGGTCAGGGAAAGCCCGGAGCCCCGATGTCTGTGGTGCTGTAGATGCGCTGCCACTCTCCGGTGAGGAGCAGCAAGAGCTTGAGTTGCTGGCACTTTCGTTGTGGGAGCAATCGTCCGACGTTTGTGATTTTTCGGGGTTTTATTTCAGTGGGCGCCCAGGTGCAGCTGGTGGTAAATGTCGAAGCCCTGATGGTCAGGGAAAGCCCGGAGCCCCGATGTCTGTGGTGCTGTAGATGCGCTGCCAATGGCCGGTGAGGAGCAGCAAGAGCTTGACTGGCTGGCACTTTCAATGTGGCAACAATCGCCCGACGTTCGTGATTTTTCGGGTTTTTTTTCCAGTGGGCGCCCAGGTTCAGCTGGTGGTAAACGTCGAAGCCCTGTTCGTCAGGGAAAGCCCGGAGCCCCGATGTCTGTGGTCCTGTAGATGCGCTGGGAATGGGCGGTGAGGAGCAGCTAGAGCTTGACTGTCTGGCACTTTTGGTGTGGGAGCAATCGTCCGACGTTCGTGATTTTTCGGGGTTCTTTTCAGTGGGAGCCCAGGTTCAGCGAGTGGTAAACGTCGAAGGCCTGTTGGTCAGGGAAAGCCCGGAGCCCCAATGTCTGTGGTGCTGTAGATGCACTGCCACTGTCCGGTGAGGAGCAGCAAGAGCTTGACTGGCTGGCACTTTTGGTGTGGGAGCAATCGTCCGACGTTCGTCATTTTTCAGGGTTTTTTTTCAGTGGGCGCCCAGGTGCAGCTGGTGGTAAATGTCGAAGGCCTGTTGGTCAGGGAAAGCCCGGAGCCACGATGTCTGTGGTGCTGTAGATGCGCTGCCAATGGCCGGTGAGGAGCAGCAAGAGCTTGGCTGGCTGGCACTTTCGTTGTGGGAGCAATCGTCCAACGTTCGTGATTTTTCGGGGTTTTACTTTCAGTGGGCGCACAGGTGCAGCTGGTGGTAAATGTCGAAGCCATGTTGGTCAGGGAAAGCCCACAGCCCCGATGTCTGTGGTGCTGTAGATGAGTTGGGAATGGCCGGTGAGGAGCAGCAAGAGCATGACAGGCTGGCATTTAAGGTGTGGCAGGAATCGTCCGACGTTCGTGATTTTTGGGGTTTTTTTTTCAGGGGGCACCCAGGTGCAGCTGGTGGTAAATGTCGAAGCCCGGTTGGTCAGGGAAACCCCGGAGCCCCGATGTCTGTGGTGCTGTAGATGCGCTGGGAATGGCCGGTGAGGAGCAGCAAGAGCTTGACAGGCTGGCACTTTCGGTGTGGGAGCAATCGTCCGATGTTCGTGATTTTTCGTTTATTTTTTTCAGTGGGCGCCCAGGTTCAACTGGTGGTAAACGTCGAAGCCCTGTTGGTCAGGGAAAGCTCAGAGCCCCGATGTCTGTGGTGCTGTAGATGCGCTGGGAATGGCCGGTGAGGAGCAGCAAGAGCTTGTGTTGCTGGCACTTTCGGTGTGGGAGCAATCGTCCGATGTTCGTGATTTTTCGGGGTTTTATTTCAGTGGGCGCCCAGGTGCAGCTGGTGGTAAACGTCGAAGCCCAGTTGGTCAGGGAAACCCCGGAGCCCCGATGTCTGTGGTGCTGTAGATGCGCTGGGAATGGCCGGTGAGGAGCAGCAAGAGCTTGACAGGCTGGCACTTTCGGTGTGGGAGCAATCGTCCGATGTTCGTGATTTTTAGTTTATTTTTTTCAGTGGGCGCCCAGGTTCAGCTGGTGGTAAACGTCGAAGCCCTGTTGGTCAGGGAAAGCGCAGAACCCCAATGTATGTGGTGCTGTAGATGCACTGCCAAAGTCTGGTGAGTAGCAGCAAGAGCTTGAGTTGCTGGCACTTTCGTTGTGGGAGCAATCGTCCGACGTTCGTGATTTTTCGGAGTTTTATTTCAGTGGACGCCCAGGTGCAGCTGGTGGTAAATGTCGAAGCCCTGTTGGTCAGGGAAAGCCCGGAGCCCCGATGTCTGTGGTGCTGTAGATGCGCTGCCAATGGTCGGTGAGGAGCAGCAAGAGGCTGACATGCTGGCACTTTTGGTGTGGGAGCAATCGTCCGACGTTCGTGATTTTTGGGGTTTTTTTCAGTGGGCGCCCAGGTGCAGCTGGTGGTAAACATTGAAGCCCTGTTCGTCAGGGAAAGCCCAGAGCCGCGATGTCTGTGGTGCTGTAGATGCACTGGGAGTGGCCGGGGAGGAGCAGCAAGAGCTTGACTGGCTGGCACTTTCGGTGTGGGAGCAATCGTCCGATGTTCGTGATTTTTCGTTTATTTTTTTCAGTGGGCGCCCAGCTGCAGCTGGTGGTAAACGTCGAAGCCCTGTTGGTCAGGGAAAGCCCGGAGCCCAGATGTCTGTGGTGCTGTAGATGCGCTGCCAAAGTCCGGTGAGGAGCAGCAAGAGCTTGAGTTGCTGGCACTTTCGGTGTGGGTGCAATCGTCCGACGTTCGTGATTTTTCGGGTTTTTTTTCCAGTGGGCGCCCAGGTGCAGCTGGTGGTAAACGTCGAAGCCCTGTTTGTCAGGGAAAGCCCGGAGCCCCGATGTCTGTGGTGCTGTAGATGCGCTGGGAATGGCCGGTGAGGAACAGCAGGAGCTTGTGTTGCTGGCACTTTCGTTGTGGGTGCAATCGTCCGATGTTCGTGATTTTTCGGGGTTCTTTTCAGTGGGAGCCCAGGTGCAGCGAGTGGTAAACGTCGAAGCCCTGTTGGTCAGGGAAAGCCTGGAGCCCCGATGTCTGTGGTGCTGTAGATGCGGTGGGAATGCCCGGTGAGGAGCAGCAAGAGCTTGACTGGCTGGCACTTTTGGTGTGGGAGCAATTGTCCGATGTTCGTGATTTTTCTTTTATTTTTTTCAGTGGGCGCCCAGGTTCAGCTGGTGGTAAACGTCGAAGCCCTGTTGGTCAGGGAAAGCCTGGAGCCCCGATGTCTGTGGTGCTGTAGATGCGCTGCCAATGGCCGGTGAGGAGCAGCAAGAGCTTGACTGGCTGGCACTTTCAGTGTGGGAGCAATAGTCCGACGTTTGTGATTTTTCGGGGTTTTTTTCAGTGGGCACCCAGGTGCAGGTGATGGTAAATGTCGAAGCCCTCTTGGTCAGGGAAAGCGTAGAACCCCGATGTCTGTGGTGCTGTAGATGCACTGCCAAAGTCCGGTGAGTAGCAGCAAGAGCTTGAGTTGCTGGCACTTTCGGTGTGGGAGGAATCGTCCGACGTTCGTGATTTTTGGAGGTTTTATTTCAGTGTGCGCCCAGGTGCAGCTGGTGGTAAACGTCGAAGCCCTGTTCGTCAAGGAAAGTCCAGAGCCCCGATGTCAGTGGTGCTGTAGATGCGCTGGCAATGGCTGGTGAGGAGTAGCTACAGCTTGACAGGCTGGCACTTTCGGTGTTGGAGCAATCGTCCGACGTTCGTGATTTTTCGGGGTTTTTTTTCAGTGGGCGCCCAGGTTCAGCTGGTGGTAAACGTCGAAGCCCTGTTGGTCAGGGAAAGCCCGGAGCCCCGATGTCTGTGGTGCTGTAGATGCGCTGCCAATGGCCGGTGAGGAGCAGCAAGAGGCTGACATGCTGGCACTTTCGGTGTGGGAGGAATCGTCCGACGTTCGTGAGTTTTCGGGGTTCTTTTCAGTGGGCGCCCAGGTGCAGCTGGTGGTAAACGTCGAAGCCCTGTTGGTCAGGGAAAGCCCGGAGCCCCGATGTCTGTGGTGCTGTAGATGCACTGCCAAAGTCCGGTGAGTAGCAGCAAGAGCTTGAGTTCCTGGCACTTTCGTTGTGGGAGCAATCGTCCGACGTTCGTGATTTTTCGGGGTTTTATTTCAGTGTGCGCCCAGGTGCAGCTGGTGGTAAATGTCGAAGCCCTGTTGGTCAGGGAAAGCCCGGAGCCCCGATGTCTGTGGTGCTGTAGATGCGCTGGGAATGGGCGGTGAGGAGCAGCAAGAGCTTGACTGGCTGGCACTTTCGTTGTGGGATCAATCGTCTGATCTTCGTGATTTTTCGTTTATTTTTTTCAGTGGGCGCCCAGGTTCAGCTGGTGGTAAACGTCGAAGCCCTGTTGGTCAGGGAAAGCCCGGAGCCCCGATGTCTGTGGTGCTGTAGATGTGCTGGGAACGGCCGGTGAGGAGCAGCAAGAGCTTGTGTTGCTGGCACTTTCGGTGTGGGAGCAATCGTCCGATGTTCGTGATTTTTCGGGGGTTCTTTTCAGTGGGAGCCCAGGTGCAGCTGGTGGTAAATGTCGAAGCCTGGTTCGTCATGGAAAGCCCGGAGCTCCCATGTCTGTGGTGCTGTAGATGTGCTGCCAATGGGCGGTGAGGAGCAGCAAGAGCTTGACTGGCTGGCACTTTCGGTGTGGGAGCAATCGTCCGACGTTTGTGATATTTGGGGATTTTTTTTCCAGTGGGCGCCCAAGTTCAGCTGGTAGTAAACTTCTAAGCCCTGTTGGTCAGGGAAAGCCCGGAGCCCCGATGTCTGTGGTGCTGTAGATGCGCTGGGAATGGCCGGTGAGGAGCAGCAAGAGCTTGACTGGCTGGCACTTTCGGTGTGGGAGCAATCGTCCGACGTTCGTGATTCTTCGGGGTTTTACTTTCAGTGGGCGCCCAGGTTCAGCTGGTGGTAAACTTCTAAGCCCTGTTGGTCAGGGAAAGCCCGGAGCCCCGATGTCTGTGGTGCTGTAGATGCGCTGCCAATGGGCGGTGAGGAGCAGCAAGAGCTTGTGTTGCTGGCACTTTTGGTGTGGGAGCAATCGTCGGACGTTTGTGATTTTTGGGGATTTTTATTCACTGGGCGCCCAGGTTCAGCTGGTGGTAAATGTCTAAGCCCTGTTGGTCAGGGAAAGCCCGGAGCCCCGATGTCTGTGGTGCTGTAGATGCGCTGGGAACGGCCGGTGAGGAGCAGCAAGAGCTTGTGTTGCTGGCACTTTCGGTGTGGGAGCAATCGACCGATGTTCGTGATTTTTCGGGGGTTCTTTTCAGTGGGCGCCCAGGTGCAGCTGGTGGTAAACGTTGAAGCCCTGTTGGTCAGGGAAAGCCCGGAGCCCCGATGTCTGTGGTGCTGTAGATGCGCTGCCAAAGTCTGGTGAGTAGCAGCAAGAGCTTGAGTTGCTGGCACTTTCGTTGTGGGAGCAATCGTCTGACGTTCGTGATTTTTCGGAGATTTATTTCAGTGGGCGCCCAGGTGCAGCTGGTGGTAAACGTTGAAGCCCTGTTCGTCAGGGAAAGCGTAGAGCCCCGATGTCTGTGGTGCTGTAGATGCGCTGGGAATGGCCGGTGAGGAGCAGCAAGAGCTTGAGTTGCTGGCAGTTTCGGTGTGGGAGCAATCGTCCGATATTCATGATTTTTCGTTTATTTTTTTCAGTGGGCGCCCAGGTGCAGCTGGTGGTAAACGTCGAAGCCCTGTTCGTCAGGGAAAGCCCGGAGCCGCGATGTCTGTGGTGCTGTAGATGCACTGCCAAAGTCCGGTGAGTAGCAGCAAGAGCTTGAGTTGCTGGCACTTTCGTTGTGGGAGCAATCGTCCGACGTTCGTGATTTTTCGGGGTTCTTTTCAGTGGGAGCCCAGGTGCAGCTGGTGGTAAACCTCGAAGGCCGGTTGGTCAGGGAAAGCCCGGAGCTCCGATGTCTGTGGTGCTGTAGATGAGCTGCCAGTGGCCGGTGAGGAACTGCAAGAGCTTGACTGGCTGGCACTTTCGGTGTGGGATCAATTGTCCGACGTTTTTGATTTTTCAGGGTTTTTTTTCAGTGGCCAACTAGGTGCAGCTGGTGGTTAATGTCGAAGGCCTGTTGGTCAGGGAAAGCCCAGAGCCGCGATGTCTGTGGTGCTGTAGATGCGCTGCCAATGGCCGGTGAGGAGCAGCAAGAGCTTGAGTTGCTGGCACTTTCAGTGTGGGAGCAATCGTCTGACGTTTTTGATTTTTCAGGGTTTTTTTTCAGTGGGTAACCAGGTGCAGCTGGTGGTAAATGTCGAAGCCCTGTTGGTGAGGGAAAGCCCGGAGCCGCGATGTCTGTGGTGCTGTAGATGCGCTGGGAATGGGCGGTGAGGAGCAGCAAGAGCTTGTGTTGCTGGCACTTTCGGTGTGGGAGCAATCGTCCGATGTTCGTGATTTTTCGGGGTTTTACTTTCAGTGGGCGCCCAGGTGCAGCTGGTGGTAAACGTCGAAGCCCTGTTGGTCACGGAAAGCCCGGAGCCCCGATATCTGTGATGCTGTAGATGAGCTGCCAATGGCCCATGAGGAGCAGCAAGAGCTTGACTGTCTGGCACTTTCGGTGTGGGAGCAATCGTCCGATGTTCGTGATTTTTCGGGGTTTTACTTTCAGTGGGCGCCCAGGTTCAGCTGGTGGTAAACGTCGAAGCCCTGTTGGTCAGGGAAAGCCCGGAGCCCCGATGTCTGTGGTGCTGTAGATGCACTGCCAAAGTCTGGTGAGTAGCAGCAAGAGCTTGAGTTGCTGGCACTTTCTGTGTGGGAGGAATCGTCTGACGTTCGTGATTTTTCGGAGTTTTATTTCAGTGTGCGCCCAGGTGCAGCTGGTGGTAAACGTTGAAGCCCAGTTGGTCAGGGAAAGCTCGGAGCCCCGATGTCTGTGGTGCTGTAGATGCCCTGCCAATGGGCAGTGAGTAGCAGCAAGAGCTTGAGTTGCTGGCAGTTTCGGTGTGGGAGCAATCGTCCGATATTCATGATTTTTCGTTTATTTTTTTCAGTGGGCGCCCAGGTGCAGCTGGTGGTAAACGTCGAACGCTGTTCGTCAGGGAAAGCTCGGAGCCCCGATGTCTGTGTTGCTGTAGATGCACTGCCAAAGTCCGGTGAGTAGCAGCAAGAGCTTGAGTTGCTGGCAGTTTCGTTGTGGGAGCAATCGTCCGACGTTCGTGATTTTTCGGGTTTTTTGTCCAGTGGGCGCCCAGGTTCAGCTGGTGGTAAACGTCGAAGCCCAGTTGGTCAGGGAAAGCCCGGAGCCCCGATGTCTGTGGTGCTGTAGATGTGCTGCCAATCGCCGCTGAGGAGCAGCAAGAGCTTGACAGGCTGGCACTTTCGGTGTGGGAGCAATCGTCGGACGTTCGTGATTTTTCGGGGTTTTATTTCAGTGGGCGCCCAGGTTCAGCTGGTGGTAATCGTCGAAGGCCTGTTGGTCAGGGAAAGCCCGGAGCCCCGATGTCTGTGGTGCTGTAGATGCGCTGGGAATGGCCGGTGTTCAGCAGCTAGAGCTTGACTGTCTGGCACTTTTGGTGTGGGAGCAATCGTCCGACGTTCGTGATTTTTCGGGGTTCTTTTCAGTGGGAGCCCAGGTTCAGCGAGTGGTAAACGTCGAAGGCCTGTTGGTCAGGGAAAGCCCGGAGCCCTGATGTCTGTGGTGCTGTAGATGCGCTGGGAATGGCCGGTGAGGAGCAGCAAGAGCTTGACTGGCTGGCACTTTCGGTGTGGGAGCAAACGTGCGATGTTCGTGATTTTTCGTTTATTTTTTTCAGTGGGCGCCCAGGTTCAGCTGGTGGTAAACGTCGAAGCCCTGTTGGTCAGGGAAAGCCCGGAGCCCCGATGTCTGTGGTGCTGTAGATGCGCTGCCAATAGCCGGTGAGGAGCAGCAAGAGCTTGAGTTGCCCACACTTTCAGTGTGGGAGCAATCGTCCGACGTTTTTGATTTTTCAGGGTTTTTTTTCAGTGGGTAACCAGGTGCAGCTGGTGGTAAATGTCGAAGCCCTGTTGGTCAGGGAAAGCCCGGAGCCCCGATGTCTGTGGTGCTGTAGATGCGCTGGGAATGGCCGGTGAGGAGCAGCAAGAGCTTCATTGGCTGGCACTTTTGCTGTGGGAGCAATCGTCCGACGTTCGTGATTTTTCTTTAATTTTTTTCAGTGGGCGCCCAGGTGCAGCTGGTGGTAAATGTCGAAGCCCTGTTGGTCAGGGAAAGCCCGGAGCCCCGATGTCTGTGGTGCTGTAGATGCGCTGCCAAAGTCCGGTGAGTAGCAGCAAGAGCTTGAGTTGCTGGCACTTTCGGTGTGGGAGCAATCGTCCGATGTTCATGATTTTTCGTTTATTTTTTTCAGTGGGCGCCCAGGTGCAGCTGGTGGTAAACGTCGAAGCCCTGTTCGTCAGGGAAAGCCTGGAGCCCCGATGTCTGTGGTGCTGTAGATGCGCTGGGAATGGGCGGTGAGGAGCAGCAAGAGCTTGTGTTGCTGGCACTTTCGTTGTGGGAGCAATCGTCCGACGTTCGTGATTTTTCGGGGTTTTATTTCAGTGGGGGCCCAGGTTCAGCTGGTGGTAAATGTCGAAGCCCTGATGGTCAGGGAAAGCCCGGAGCCGCGATGTCTGTGGTGCTGTAGATGCGCTGCCAATGGCCGGTGAGGAGCAGCAAGAGCTTGACTGGCTGGCACTTTCAATGTGGGAACATTCATCCGACGTTCGTGATTTTTCGGGTTTTTTTTCCAGTGGGCGCCCAGGTTCAGCTGGTGGTAAACGTCGAAGCCCTGTTCGTCAGGGAAAGCCCGGAGCCCCGATGTCTGTGGTGCTGTAGATGCGCTGGGAATGGCCGGTGAGGAGCAGCAAGAGCTTGTGTTGCTGGCACTTTCGGTGTGGGAGCAATCGTCCGACGTTCGTGATTTTTCGGGGTTCTTTTCAGTGGGAGCCCAGGTGCAGCGAGTGGTAAACGTCGAAGCCCTGTTGGTCAGGGAAAGCCCGGAGCTCCGATGTCTGTGGTGCTGTAGATGCGCTGCCAATGGGCGGTGAGGAGCAGCAAGACCTTGACAGGCTGGCACTTTCGTTGTGGGAGCAATCGTCCGACGTTCGTGATTTTTCGGGGTTTTATTTCAGTGGGCTCCCAGGTGCAGCTGGTGGTAAATGTCGAAGCCCTGTTGGTCAGGGAAAGCCCGGAGCCGCGATGTCTGTGGTGCTGTAGATGCGCTGCCAATGGCCGGTGAGGAGCAGCAAGAGCTTGACTGGCTGGCACTTTCGGTGTGGGAGCAATCGTCCGACGTTTGTGATTTTTCGTTTATTTTTTTCAGTGGGCGCCCAGGTGCAGCTGGTGGTAAACGTTGAAGCCCAGTTGGTCAGGGAAAGCTCGGAGCCCCGATGTCTGTGGTGCTGTAGATGCCCTGCCAATGGGCAGTGAGTAGCAGCAAGAGCTTGAGTTGCTGGCAGTTTCGGTGTGGGAGCAATCGTCCGATATTCATGATTTTTCGTTTATTTTTTTCAGTGGGCGCCCAGGTGCAGCTGGTGGTAAACGTCGAACGCTGTTCGTCAGGGAAAGCCTGGAGCCCCGATGTCTGTGGTGCTGTAGATGCACTGCCAAAGTCCGGTGAGTAGCAGCAAGAGCTTGAGTTGCTGGCAGTTTCGTTGTGGGAGCAATCGTCCGACGTTCGTGATTTTTCGGGGTTTTATTTCAGTGGGAGCCCAGGTGCAGCTGGTGGTAAATGTCGAAGCCCTGATGGTCAGGGAAAGCCCGGAGTCCCGATGTCTGTGGTGCTGTAGATGTGCTGCCAATGGCCGGTGAGGAGCAGCAAGAGCTTGAGTTGCTGGCACTTTCGTTGTGGGAGCAATCGTCCGACGTTCGTGATTTTTCGGGTTTTTTTTCCAGTGGGCGCCCAGGTTCAGCTGGTGGTAAACGTCGAAGGCCTGTTGGTCAGGGAAAGCCCGGAGCCCCGATGTCTGTGGTGCTGTAGATGTGCTGCCAATCGCCGCTGAGGAGCAGCAAGAGCTTGAGTTGCTGGCACTTTGGGTGTGGGAGCAATCGTCGGACGTTCGTGATTTTTCGGGGTTTTATTTCAGTGGGCGCCCAGGTTCAGCTGGTGGTAATCGTCGAAGCCCAGTTGGTCAGGGAAAGCCCGGAGCCCCGATGTCTGTGGTGCTGTAGATGCGCTGGGAATGGCCGGTGTTCAGCAGCTAGAGCTTGACTGTCTGGCACTTTTGGTGTGGGAGCAATCGTCCGACGTTCGTGATTTTTCGGGGTTCTTTTCAGTGGGAGCCCAGGTGCAGCTGGTGGTAAACGTCGAAGGCCTGTTGGTCAGGGAAAGCCCAGAGCCCCGATGTCTGTGGTGCTGTAGATGCGCTGGGAATGGCCGGTGAGGAGCAGCAAGAGCTTGAGTTGCTGGCACTTTCGGTGTGGGAGGAATCGTCCGACGTTCGTGATTTTTCGGGGTTTTATTTCACTGGGCTCCCAGGTTCAGCTGGTGGTAAACGTCGAAGCCCTGTTGGTCAGGGAAAGCCCGGAGCCCCGATGTCTGTGGTGCTGTAGATGCGCTGCCAATGGCCGGTGAGGAGCAGCAAGAGGTTGACTGGCTGGCACTTTTGGTGTGGGAGCAATCGTCCGACGTTCGTGATTTTTCGGGGTTCTTTTCAGTGGGAGCCCAGGTTCAGCGAGTGTTAAACGTCGAAGGCCTGTTGGTCAGGGAAAGCCCGGAGCCCCGATGTCTGTGGTGCTGTAGATGCGCTGGGAATGGCCGGTGAGGAGCAGCAAGAGCTTGAGTTGCTGGCACTTTCGGTGAGGGAGGAATCGTCCGACGTTCGTGATTTTTCGGGGTTTTATTTCAGTGGGCGCCCAGGTTCAGCTGGTGGTAAACTTCTAAGCCCTGTTGGTCACGGAAAGCCCGGAGCCCCGATGTCTGTGGTGCTGTAGATGCGCTGGGAATGGCCGGTGTTCAGCAGCTAGAGCTTGACTGTCTGGCACTTTTGGTGTGGGAGCAATCGTCCGACGTTCGTGATTTTTCGGGGTTCTTTTCAGTGGGAGCCGAGGTGCAGCTGGTGGTAAATGTCGAAGCCCTGATGGTCAGGGAAAGCCCACAGCCCCGATGTCTGTGGTGCTGTAGATGCGCTGGGAATGGGCGGTGAGGAGCAGCAAGAGCTTGAGTTGCTGGCACTTTCAGTGTAGGAGCAATCGTCGGACGTTTGTGATTTTTGGGGATTTTTATTCACTGGGCGCCCAGGTTCAGCTGGTGGTAAACGTCGAAGCCCTGTTGGTCAGGGAAAGCCCGGAGCCCCGATGTCTGTGGTGCTGTAGATGCCCTGCCAATGGGCGGTGAGTAGCAGCAAGAGCTTGAGTTGCTGGCACTTTCGGTGTGGGAGCAATCGTCCGATGTTCATGATTTTTCGTTTATTTTTTTCAGTGGGCGCCCAGGTGCAGCTGGTGGTAAACGTCGAAGCCCTGTTCGTCAGGGAAAGCCCGGAGCCCCGATGTCTGTGGTGCTGTAGATGCGCTGGGAATGGGCGGTGAGGAGCAGCAAGAGCTTGTGTTGCTGGCACTTTCGGTGTGGGAGCAATCGTCCGATGTTCGTGATTTTTCGGGGTTTTACTTTCAGTGGGCGCCCAGGTTCAGCTGGTGGTAAACGTCGAAGCCCTGTTGGTCAGTGAAAGCCCGGAGCCCCGATGTCTGTGGTGCTGTAGATGCGCTGCCAATGGCCGGTGAGGAGCAGCAAGAGCTTGACTGGCTGGCACTTTCGGTGTGGGAGCAATCGTCCGACGTTCGTGATTTTTCGGGGTTTTACTTTCAGTGGGCGCCCAGGTTCAGCTGGTGGTAAACGTCGAAGCCCTGTTGGTCAGGGAAAGCCCGGAGCCCCGATGTCTGTGGTGCTGTAGATGCGCTGCCAAGGTCCGGTGAGTAGCAGCAAGAGCTTGAGTTGCTGGCACTTTCGTTGTGGGAGCAATCGTCCGACGTTCGTGATTTTTCGGGGTTTTATTTCAGTGGGGGCCCAGGTTCAGCTGGTGGTAAATGTCGAAGCCCTGATGGTCAGGGAAAGCCCGGAGCCGCGATGTCTGTGGTGCTGTAGATGCGCTGCCAATGGCCGGTGAGGAGCAGCAAGAGCTTGACTGGCTGGCACTTTCAATGTGGGAACATTCGTCCGACGTTCGTGATTTTTCGGGTTTTTTTTCCAGTGGGCGCCCAGGTTCAGCTGGTGGTAAACGTCGAAGCCCTGTTCGTCAGGGAAAGCGTAGAGCCCCGATGTCTGTGGTGCTGTAGATGCGCTGGGAATGGCCGGTGAGTAGCAGCAAGAGCTTGACAGGCTGGCATTTAAGGTGTGGCAGGAATCGTCCGACATTTGTGATTTCTGGGTTTTTTTTTTCAGGGGGCACCCAGGTGCAGCTGGTGGTAAATGTCGAAGCCCGGTTCGTCAGGGAAAGCCCAGAGCCGCGATGTCTTTGGTGCTGTAGATGCACTGCCAAAGTCCGGTGAGGAGCAGCAAGAGCTTGAGTTGCTGGCACTTTTGGTGTGAGAGCAATCGTCCGACGTTCGTGATTTTTCGGGGTTTTATTTCAGTGGGAGCCCAGGTGCAGCTGGTGGTAAATGTCGAAGCCCTGTTGGTCAGGGAAAGCTCGGAGCCCCGATACCTGTGGTGCTGTAGATGCGCTGGGAATGGACGGTGAGGAGCAGCAAGAGCTTGACAGGCTGGCACTTTTGGTGTGGGAGCAATCGTCCGACGTTCGTGATTTTTCGGGGTTTTTTTTTCAGTGGGCACCCAGGTGCAGCTGGTGGTAAATGTCGAAGCCCGGTTCGTCAGGGAAAGCCCGGAGCCCCGATGTCTGTGGCGCTGTAGATGCGCTGGGAATGGCTGGTTGGAAGCAGCATGAGCTTGACTGGCTGGCACTTTTGGTGTGGGAGCAATCGTCCGACGTTCGTGATTTTTCGGGGTTTTTTTTTCAGTGGGCACCCAGGTGCAGCTGGTGGTAAATGTCGAAGCCCGGTTCGTCAGGGAAAGCCCGGAGCCGCGATGTCTGTGGTGCTGTAGATGCGCTTCCAGTGGCCGGTGAGGAGCAGCAAGAGCTTGAGTTGCTGGCACTTTCGGTGTGGGAGCAATCGTCCGATGTTCGTGATTTTTCGGGGTTCTTTTCAGTGGGCGCCCAGGTGCAGCTGATGGTAAAAGTCGAAGCCCTGTTGGTCAGGGAAAGCCCGGAGCCCCGATGTCTGTGGTGCTGTAGATGCGCTGCCAATGGCCGGTGAGGAACAGCAAGAGCTTGACTGGCTGGCACTTTCGGTGTGGGATCAATCGTCCAACGTTTTTGATTTTTCAGGGTTTTTTTTTCAGTGGGCAACCAGGTGCAGCTGGTGGTAAACGTCGAAGCCCTGTTGGTCAGGGAAAGCCCGGAGCCGCGATGTCTGTGGCGCTGTAGATGCGCTGGGAATGGCTGGTGAGGAGCAGCAAGAGCTTGACTGGCTGGCACTTTTGCTGTGGGAGGAATCGTCCGACGTTCGTGATTTTTCTTTTATTTTTTTCAGCGGGCGCCCAATTTCAGCTGGTGGTAAACGTCGAAGCCCTGTTGGTCAGGGAAAGCGCAGAACCCCGATGTCTGTGGTGCTGTAGATGCACTGCCAAAGTCCGGTGAGTAGCAGCAAGAGTTTAAGTTGCTGGCACTTTTGGTGTGGGAGCAATCGTCCGATGTTCGTGATTTTTCGGGGTTTTAATTCAGTGGGCGCCCAGGTGCAGCTGGTGGTAAATGTCGAAGCCCTGTTTGTCAGGGAAAGCCCAGAGCCCCGATGTCTGTGGTGCTGTAGATGCGCTGGGAATGGGAGGTGAGGAGCAGCAAGAGCTTGAGTTGCTGGCACTTTTGGTGTGGGAGCAATCGTCCGACGTTCGTGATTTTTCGGGGTTTTATTTCAGTGGGAGCCCAGGTGCAGCTGGTGGTAAACGTCGAAGCCCTGTTGGTCAGGGAAAGCCCGGAGCCCCGATGTCTGTGGTGCTGTAGATGCGCTTCCAATGGCCGGTGAGGAGCAGCAAGAGCTTGACTGGCTGGCACTTTCGGTGTGGGAGCAATCGTCCGACGTTTGTGTTTTTTTTTTAATGGGCACCCATGTTCAGCTGGTGGTAAACGTCGAAGTGCTGTTAGTCAGGGAAAGTCCGGAGCCCAAATGTCTGTGGTGCTGTAGATGCGCTGGGAATGGGCGGTGATTAGCAGCAAGAGCCTGACTGGCTGGCACTTTCGGTGTGGGAGAAATCGTCCGATCTTCGTGATTTTTCAAGGTTTTTTTTCAGTGGGTGCCCAGGTGCAGCTGCTGGTAAACGTCTAAGCCCTGTTGGTCATGGAAAGCCCGGAGCCCCGATGTCTGTGGTGCTGTAGATGCGCTGGGTATGGGCAGTGAGCAGCAGCAAGAGCTTGTGTTGCTGGCACTTTCAATGTGGGAGCAATCGTCCGATGTTCCTGATTTTTAGGGGTTTTTTTCAGTGGGCGCCCAGGTGCAGCTGGTGGTAAACGTCGAAGCCCTGTTGGTCAGGGAAAGCTCGGAGCCCCGATGTCTGTGGTGCTGTAGATGCGCTGCCAATGGCCGGTGAGGAGCAGCAAGAGCTTGACTGGCTGGCACTTTCGGTGTGGGAGCAATCGTCCGACGTTCGTGATTTTTCATTTATTTTTTTCAGTGGGCGCCCAGGTGCGGCTGGTGGTAAACGTCGAAGCCCTGTTGGTCAGGGAAAGCGCAGAACACCGATATCTGTGGTGCTGTAGATGCACTGCCAAAGTCCGGTGAGTAGCAGCAAGAGCTTGACTGTCTGGCACTTTTGGTGTGGGAGGAATCGTCCGACGTTTGTTATTTTTCGGGGTTTTATTTCAGTGGGCGCCCATTTGCAGCTGGTGGTAAACATCGAAGCCCTGTTGGTCAGGGAAAGCCCGGAGCCGCGATGTCTTTGGTGCTGTAGATGTGCTGCCAATGGCCGGGGACGAGCAGCAAGAGCTTGATAGGCTGGCACTTTCGGTGTGGCAGGAATCGTCGGACGTTTTTGATTTTTCGGGATTTTTTTTTAGTGGGAGCCCAGGTTTAGCTAGTGGTAAACGTCGAAGCCCTGTTGGTCAGGGAAAGCCCGGAGCCCCGATGTCTGTGGTGCTGTACATGCGCTGCCAATGGGCGGTGAGTAGCAGCAAGAGCTTGAGTTCCTGGCACTTTCGTTGTGGGAGCAATCGTCCGACGTTTTTGATTTTTCAGGGTTTTTTTTCAGTGGGCAACCAGGTGCAGCTGGTGGTAAATGTCAAAGGCCTGTTGGTCAGGGAAAGCCCGGAGCCGCGATGTCTGTGGTGCTCTAGATGCGCTGGGAATGGGCGGTCAGGAGCAGGAAGAGCTTGTGTTGCTGGCACTTTCGGTGTGGGAGCAATCGTCCGATGTTCATGATTTTTCGTTTATTTTTTTCAGTGGGTGCCGAGGTGCAGCGGGTGGTATAACGTCAAAGCCCTGTTGGTCAGGGAAAGCCCGGAGCCCCGATGTCTGTGGTGCTGTAGATGCGCCGCCAATGGCCGGTGAGGAGCACAAAGAGCTTGACTGGCTGGCACTTTCGGTGTGGGAGCAATCGTCTGATGTTTGTGATTTTGGGGGTTTTTTTTTTCAGTGGGTGCCCAGGTGCAACTGGTGGTAAACGTCGAAGCCCTGTTGGTCAGGGAAAGCCCGGACCCCGATGTCTGTGGTGCTGTAGATGCGCTGGGAATGGCCGGTGAGGGGTAGCAAGAGCTTGAGTTGCTGGCACTTTTGGTGTGGGAGCAATCGTCCGACGTTCGTGATTTTTCGGGGTTTTATTTCAGTGGGAGCCCAGGTGCAGCTGGTGGTAAACGTCGAAGCCCTGTTGGTCAGGGAAAGCCCGGAGCCCCGATGTCTGTGGTGCTGTAGATGCGCTGGGAATGGCCGGTGAGGGGTAGCAAGAGCTTGAGTGGCTGGCACTTTTTGGTGTGAGAGCAATCGTCCGACGTTCATGATATTTGGGGATTTTTTTTCCAGTGGGCGCCTAGGTTCAGCTGGTAATAAACTTCTAAGCCCTGTTGGTCAGGGAACGCCCGGAGCCCCGATGTCTGTGGTGCTGTAGATGCGCTGGGAATGGAAGGTGAGGAGCACCTACAGCTTGACTGGCTGGCAATTTCCGTGTGGGAGCAATCGTCCGACGTTCGTGATTTTTCGGGGTTCTTTTCAGTGGGCGCCCAGGTTCAGCTGGTGGTAAATGTCGAAGGCCTGTTGGTCAGGGAAAGCCCGGAGCCCCGATCTCTGTGGTGTTGTAGATGCACTGCCACTGTCCGGTGAGGAGCAGCAAGAGCTTGACTGGCTGGAACTTTCGGTGTGGGAGCAATTGTCCGATGTTCGTGATTTTTCGGGGTTATTTTCAGTGGGCGCCCAGGTGCAGCTGGTGGTAAATGTCGAAGGCCTGTTGGTCAGGGAAAGCCCGGAGCCACGATGTCTGTGGTGCTGTAGATGCGCTGCCAATGGCCGGTGAGGAGCAGCAAGAGCTTGACTGGCTGGCACTTTTGGTGTGGGAGCAATCGTCCGACGTTTGTGATTTTTCGGGGTTTTTTTCAGTGGGCGCCCAGGTGCAGCTGGTGGTAAACGTCGAAGCCCTGTTGGTCAGGGAAAGCCCGGAGCCGTGATGTCTGTGGTGCTGTAGATGCACTGCCAAAGTCCGGTGAGGAACAGCAAGAGCTTGAGTTGCTGGCACTTTCTGTGTGGGAGGAATCGTCCGACGTTTGTGATTTTTCGGGGTTTTATTTCAGTGGGCGCCCAGGTTCAGCTGGTGGTAAATGTCGAAGCCCTGTTTGTCAGGGAAAGCCCAGAGCCCCGATGTCTGTGGTGCTGTAGATGCACTGCCAAAGTCCGGTGAGGAGCAGCAAGAGCTTGACTGGCTGGAACTTTCGGTGTGGCAGCAATTGTCCGATGTTCGTGATTTTTCGGGGTTCTTTTCAGTGGGAGCCCAGGTTCAGCGAGTGGTAAACGTCGAAGCCCTGTTGGTCAGGGAAAGCCCGGAGCCCCGATGTCTGTGGTGCTGTAGATGCGCTGCCAAAGTCCGGTGAGGAGCAGCAAGAGCTTGAGTTGCTGGCACTTTTGGTGTGGGAGCAATCGTCCGATGTTCGTGATTTTTCGGGGTTCTTTTCAGTTGGCGCCCAGGCTCAGCTGGTGGTAAACGTCGAAGCCCTGTTGGTCCGGGAAAGCCCAGAGCCCCGATGTCTGTGGTGCTGTAGATGTGCTGCCAATGGCCGGTGAGAAACAGCAAGAGCTTGACAGGCTGGCACTTTCGGTGTGGGATCAATCGTCCGACGTTTTTGATTTTTCAGGGTTTTTTTTTCAGTGGGCAACCAGGTGCAGCTGGTGGTAAACGTCGAAGCCCTGTTGGTCAGGGAAAGCCCGGAGCCCCGATGTCTGTGGTGCTGTAGATGCGCTGGGAATGGCCGGTGTTCAGCAGCTAGAGCTTGACTGTCTGGCACTTCTGGTGTGGGAGCAATCGTCGGACGTTCGTGATTTTTCGGGGTTCTTTTCAGTGGGAGCCCAGGTGCAGCTGGTGGTAAATGTCGAAGTCCTGATGGTCAGGGAAAGCCCGGAGCCCCGATGTCTGTGGTGCTGTAGATGCACTGCCACTGTCCGGTGAGGAGCAGCAAGAGCTTGACTGGCTGGCACTTTTGGTGTGGGAGCAATCGTCCGACGTTCGTCATTTTTCAGGGTTTTTTTTCAGGGGGAGCCCAGGTTCAGCTAGTGGTAAACGTCGAAGCCCTGTTGGTCAGGGAAAGCGCAGAACCCCGATGTCTGTGGTGCTGTAGATGCGCTGCCAAAGTCCGGTCAGGAGCAGCAAGAGCTTGACTGGCTGGCACTTTCGGTGTGGGAGCAATCGTCCGACGTTCGTGATTTTTCGGGCTTTTATTTCAGTGGGCGCCCAGGTGCAGCTGGTGGTAAACGTCGAAGCCCTGTTGGTCAGGGAAAGCCCGGAGCCCCGGTGTCGGTGGTGCTGTAGATGCGCTGGGAATGGCCGGTGAGGAGCAGCAAGAGCTTCACTGGCTGGCACTTTTGGTGTGGGAGCAATCGTCCGACGTTCGTGATTTTTCATTTATTTTTTTCAGTGGGCGCCCAGGTGCAGCTGGTGGTAAACGTCGAAGCCCTGTTGTTCAGGGAAAGCGGAGAACCCCGATGTCTGTGGTGCTGTAGATGCACTGCCAAAGTCCGGTGAGTAGCAGCAAGAGCTTGAGTTGCTGGCACTTTCGGTGTGGGAGCAATCGTCCGACGTTCGTGATTTTTCGGGGTTTTATTTCAGTGGGCGCCCAGGTTCAGCTGGTGGTAAATGTCGAAGCCCTGTTGGTCAGGGAAAGTCCAGAGCCCTGATGTCTGTGGTGCTGTAGATGCGCTGGGAATGGGCGGTGAGGACCAGCAAGAGCTTGACAGGCTGGCATTTAAGGTGTGGGAGCAATCGTCCGACGTTCGTGATTTTTCGGGGTTTTATTTCAGTGGGCGCCCAGGTGCAGCGGGTGGTAAACGTCGAAGCCCTGTTGGTCAGGGAAAGCGTAGAGCCCCGATGTCTGTGGTGCTGTAGATGCGCTGGGAATGGCCGCTGAGGAGCAGCAAGAGCTTGAGTTGCTGGCACTTTCGGTGTGGGAGCAATTGTCCGACGTTCGTGATTTTTCAGGGTTTTTTTTCAGTGGGTAACCAGGTGCAGCTGGTGGTAAACGTCGAAGCCCTGTTCGTCAGGGAAAGTCCAGAGCCCTGATGTCTGTGGTGCTGTAGATGCGCTGGGAATGGCCGGTAAGTAGCAGCAAGAGCTTGACAGGCTGGCATTTAAGGTGTGGCAGGAATCGTCTGACATTTGTGATTTTTGGGGTTTTTTTTTCAGGGGGCACCCAGGTGCAGCTGGTGGTAAATGTCGAAGCCCTGTTGTTCAGGGAAAGCGCAGAACCCCGATGTCTGTGGTGCTGTAGATGCACTGGGAATGGCCGGTGAGTAGCAGCAAGAGCTTGAGTTGCTGGCACTTTCGGTGTGGGAGGAATCGTCCGACGTTCGTGATTTTTCGGGGTTTTATTTCAGTGGGTGCCCAGGTGCAGCTGGTGGTAAACGTCGAAGCCCTGTTGGTCAGGGAAAGCCCGGAGCCCCGATGTCTGTGGTGCTGTAGATGCGCTGGGAATGGCCGGTGTTCAGCAGCTAGAGCTTGACTGTCTGGCACTTTTGGTGTGGGAGCAATCGTCCGACGTTCGTGATTTTTCGGGGTTCTTTTCAGTGGGAGCCCAGGTTCAGCGAGTGGTAAACGTCGAAGCCCTGTTGGTCAGGGAAAGCCCGGAGCCCCGATGTCTGTGGTGCTGTAGATGCACTGCCACTCTCCGGTGAGGAGCAGGAAGAGCTTGACTGGCTGGCACTTTTGGTGTGGGAGCAATCGTCCGACGTTCGTGATTTTTCGGGGTTTTACTTTCAGTGGGCGCACAGGTGCAGCTGATGGTAAACGTCGAAGCCCTGTTGGTCAGGGAAAGCCCGGAGCCCCGATGTCTGTGGTGCTGTAGATGTGCTGGGAATGGGCGGTGAGGAGCAGCAGGAGCTTGAGTTGCTGGCACTTTCAGTGTGGGAGCAATCGTCGGACGTTTGTGATTTTTGGGGATTTTTATTCACTGGGCGCCCAGGTTCAGTAGGTGGTAAACATCGAAGGCCTGTTGGTCAGGGAAAGCCCAGAGCCCCGATGTCTGTGGTGCTGTAGATGCGCTGGGAATGGCCGGTGAGGAGCAGCAAGAGCTTGACAGGCTGGCATTTAAGGTGTGGCAGGAATCGTCCGACGTTCGTGATTTTTGGGGTTTTTTTTTCAGGGGGCACCCAGGTGCAGCTGGTGGTAAATGTCGAAGCCCTGTTGGTCAGGGAAATCCCGGAGCCCCGATGTCTGTGGTGCTGTAGATGCACTGCCAAAGTCCGGTGAGGAGCAGCAAGAGCTTGACAGGCTGGCACTTTCGGTGTGGGAGCAATCGTCCGACGTTCGTGATTTTTCGGGGTTCTTTTCAGTGGGAGCCCAGCTGCAGCGAGTGGTAAACGTCGAAGCCCTGTTGGTCAGGGAAAGCCCGGAGCCCCGATGTCTGTGGTGCTGTAGATGCGCTGGGAATGGGCGGTGAGGAGCAGCAAGAGCTTGACAGGCTGGCACTTTCGGTGTGGGAGCAATCGTCCGACGTTTTTGATTTTTCAGGGTTTTTTTTCAGTGGGAGCCCAGGTGCAGCTGGTGGTAAATGTCGAAGCCCTGTTCGTCAGGGAAAGTCCAGAGCCCTGATGTCTGTGGTGCTGTAGATGCGCTGCCAATGGGCGGTGAGGAGCAGCAAGAGCTTGACTGGCTGGCACTTTCGGTGTGGGAGCAATCGTCCGACGTTTTTGATTTTTCAGGGTTTTATTTCAGTGGGCGCCCAGGTGCAGTGGGTGGTAAATGTCGAAGCCCTGTTGGTCAGGGAAAGCCCGGAGCCCCGGTGTCTGTGGTGCTGTAGATGCGCTGGGAATGGCCGGTGAGTAGCAGCAAGAGCTTGACAGGCTGGCGTTTAAGGTGTGGCAGGAATCGTCTGACATTTGTGATTTTTGGAGTTTTTTTTTCAGGCGGCACCCAGGTGCAGCTGGTGGTAAACGTCGAAGCCCTGTTGGTCAGGGAAAGCCCGGAGCCCCGATGTCTGTGGTGCTGTAGATGCGCTGGGAATGGCCGGTGATGAGCAGCAAGAGCTTGACTGGCTGGCACTTTCGGTGTGGGAGCAATCGTCCGACGTTTGTGATTTTTCGTTTATTTTTTTCAGTGGGCGCCCAGGTGCAGCGGGTGGTAAACGTCGAAGCCCTGTTGGTCAGGGAAAGCCCGGAGCCCCGATGTCTGTGGTGCTGTAGATGCGTTCGGAATGGGCGGTGAGGAGCAGCAAGAGCTTGACTGGCTGGCACTTTCAGTGTGGGAGCAATAGTCCGACGTTTGTGTTTTTTGGGGGTTTTATTTCAGTGGGCGCCCAGGTTCAGCTGGTGGTAAACGTCGAAGCCCAGTTGGTCAGGGAAAGCCCGGAGCCCCGATGTCTGTCCTGTTGTAGATGCGCTGGGAATGGGAGGTGAGTAGCAGCAAGAGCTTGAGTTGCTGGCACTTTCAGTGTGGGAGCAATCGTCCGACGTTCGTGATTTTTCGGGGTTTTATTTCAGTGGGCGCCCAGGTGCAGCTGGTGGTAAACGTTGAAGCCCTGTTGGTCAGGGAAAGCTCGGAGCCCCGATGTCTGTGGTGCTGTAGATGCCCTGCCAATGGCCGGTGAGGAGCAGCAAGAGCTTGAGTTGCTGGCACTTTCGTTGTGGGAGCAATCGTCCGATGTTCGTGATTTTTCGTTTATTTTTTTCAGTGGGCGCCCAGGTGCAGCTGGTGGTAAACGTCGAAGCCCAGTTGGTCAGGGAAAGCCCGGAGTCCCGATGTCTGTGGTGCTGTAGATGCGCTGCCAATGCCCGGTGAGGAGCAGCAAGAGCTTGACTGGCTGGCACTTTCAATGTGGGAACAATCGTCCGACGTTCGTGATTTTTTGGGTTTTTTTTCCAGTGGGCGCCCAGGTTCAGCTGGTGGTAAACGTCGAAGCCCTGTTGGTCAGGGAAAGCCCGGAGCCCCGATGTCTGTGGTGCTGTAGATGCGCTGGGAATGGCCGGTGAGGAGCAGCAAGAGATTGTGTTGCTGGCAATTTCGGTTTGGGTGCAATCGTCCGACGTTCGTGATTTTTCGGGGTTTTTTTCAGTGGGAGCCCAGGTGCAGCGAGTGGTAAACGTCGAAGCCCTGTTGGTCAGGGAAAGCCCGGAGCTCCGATGTCTGTGGTGCTGTAGATGAGCTGCCAGTGGCCGGTGAGGAACTGCAAGAGCTTGACTGGCTGGCACTTTCGGTGTGGGATCAATTGTCCGACGTTTTTGATTTTTCAGGGTTTTTTTTCAGTGACCAACTAGGTGCAGCTGGTGGTAAATGTCGAAGGCCTGTTGGTCAGGGAAAGCCCAGAGCCGCGATGTCTGTGGTGCTGTAGATGCACTGGGAATGGGCGGTGAGGAGCAGCAAGAGCTTGAGTTGCTGGCACTTTCGTTGTGGGAGCAATCGTCCGACGTTTGTGATTTTTCGGGGTTTTATTTCAGTGGGCGCCCAGGTGCAGCTGGTGGTAAATGTCGAAGCCCTGATGGTCAGGGAAAGCCCGGAGCCCCGATGTCTGTGGTGCTGTAGATGCGCTGCCAATGGCTGGTGAGGAGCAGCAAGAGCTTGACTGGCTGGCACTTTCAATGTGGGAACAATCGTCCGACGTTCGTGATTTTTCGGGTTTTTTTTCCAGTGGGCGCCCAGGTGAAGCTGGTGGTAAACGTCGAAGCCCTGTTCGTCAGGGAAAGCCCGGAGCCCCGATGTCTGTGGTGCTGTAGATGCGCTGGGAATGGGCGGTGAGGAGCAGCAAGAGCTTGACTGGCTGGCACTTTCGTTGTGGGAGCAATCGTCCGACGTTCGTGATTTTTCGGGCTTTTATTTCAGTGGGAGCCGAGGTGCAGCTGGTGGTAAATGTCGAAGCCCTGATAGTCAGGGAAAGCCCGGAGCCCCGATGTCTGTGGTGCTGTAGATGCACTGCCAAAGTCCGGTGAGCAGCAGCAAGAGCTTGACTGGCTGACACTTTGGGTGTGGGCGCAATCGTCGGACGTTCGTGATTTTTCGGGGTTTTATTTCAGTGGGCGCCCAGGTTCAGCTGGTGGTAAACTTCTAAGACCTGTTGGTCAGGGAAAGCCCGGAGCCCCGATGTCTGTGGTGCTGTAGATGCGCTGGGAATGGCCGGTGTTCAGCAGCTAGAGCTTGACTGTCTGGCACTTTTGGTGTGGGAGCAATCGTCCGACGTTCGTGATTTTTCGGGGTTCTTTTCAGTGGGAGCCCAGGTTCAGCGAGTGGTAAACGTCGAAGGCCTGTTGGTCAGGGAAAGCCCGGAGCCCCGATGTCTGTGGTGCTGTAGATGCGCTGGGAATGGCCGGTGAGGAGCAGCAAGAGCTTGACTGGCTGGCACTTTTGGTGTGGGAGCAATCGTCCGACGTTCGTCATTTTTCAGGGTTTTTTTTCAGTGGGCGCCCAGGTGCAGTTGGTGGTAAATGTCGAAGGCCTGTTGGTCAGGGAAAGCCCGGAGCCACGATGTCTGTGGTGCTGTAGATGCGCTGCCAATGGCCGGTGAGGAGCAGCAAGAGCTTGGCTGGCTGGCACTTTCGTTGTGGGAGCAATCGTCCAACGTTCGTGATTTTTCGGGTTTTACTTTCAGTGGGCGCCCAGGTGCAGCTGGTGGTAAATGTCGAAGCCCTGTTGGTCAGGGAAAGCGCAGAACCCCGATGTCTGTGGTGCTGTAGATGCGCTGCCAATGGCCGGTGAGGAGCAGCAAGAGCTTGAGTTGCTGGCACTTTCGGTGTGGGAGCAATCGTCCGATGTTCGTGATTTTTCGTTTATTTTTTTCAGTGGGCGCCCAGGTGCAGCTGGTGGTAAACGTCGAAGCCCTGTTGGTCAGGGAAAGCCCGGAGCCCCGATGCCTGTGGTGCTGTAGATGCGCTGCCAAAGTCCGGTGAGGAGCAGCAAGAGCTTGAGTTGCTGGCACTTTCGGTGTGGGAGCAATCGTCTGACGTTCGTGATTTTTCGGGTTTTTTTTCCAGTGGGCGCCCAGGTGCAGCTGGTGGTAAACGGCGAAGCCCCGTTTGTCAGGGAAAGCCCGGAGCCCCGATGTCTGTGGTGCTGTAGATGCGCTGGGAATGTCCGGTGAGGAACAGCAGGAGCTTGTGTTGCTGGCACTTTCGGTGTGGGTACAATCGTCCGACGTTCGTTATTTTTCGGGGTTCTTTTCAGTGGGAGCCCAGGTGCAGCGAGTGGTAAACATCGAAGCCCTGTTGGTCAGGGAAAGCCTGGAGCCCCGATGTCTGTGGTGCTGTAGATGCGCTGGGAATGGCCGGTGAGGAGCAGCAAGAGCTTGACTGGCTGGCACTTTTGGTGTGGGAGCAATTGTCCGATGTTCGTGATTTTTCTTTTATTTTTTTCAGTGGGCGCCCAGGTTCAGCTGGTGGTAAACGTCGAAGCCCTGTTGGTCAGGGAACGCGCAGAACCCCGATGTCTGTGGTGCTATAGATGCGCTGCCAATGGCCGGTGAGGAGCAGCAAGAGCTTGACTGGCTGGCACTTTCAGTGTGGGAGCAATAGTCCGACGTTCGTGATTTTTCAGGGTTTTATTTCAGTGGGCGCCCAGGTTCAGCTGGTGGTAAACATCGAAGCCCTGTTGGTCAGGTAAAGCTCGGAGCCCCGATATTTGTGGTGCTGTAGATGCGCTGCCAATGGCCGGTGAGGAGCAGCAAGAGCTTGACTGTCTGGCACTTTCGGTGTGGGAGCAATCGTCCGACGTTCGTGATTTTTGGAGGTTTTATTTCAGTGGGCGCCCAGGTTCAGCTGGTGGTAAACGTCGAAGCCCAGTTGGTCAGGGAAAGCCCAGAGCCCCGATGTCTGTGGTGCTGTAGATGCGCTGGGAATGGCCGGTGAGGAGCAGCAGGAGCTTGAGTTGCTGGCACTTTCGGTGTGGGAGCAATCGTCCGACGTTCGTGATTCTTTGGGGTTTTACTTTCAGTGGGCGCCCAGGTGCAGCGGGTGGTACACGTCGAAGCCCTGTTGGTCAGGGAAAGCCCGGAGCCGCGATGTCTGTGGTGCTGTAGATGAGCTGGGAATGGCCGGTGAGTAGCAGCAAGAGCTTGACAGGCTGGCATTTAAGGTGTGGCAGGAATCGTCCGACATTTGTGATTTTTCAGGGTTTTTTTTCAGTGGGTAACCAGGTGCAGCTGGTGGTAAATGTCCAAGCCCCGTTCGTCAGGGAAAGCCCGGAGCCCCGATGTCTGTGGTGCTGTAGATGCGCTGGGAATGGGCGGTGAGGAGCAGCAAGAGCTTGAGTTGCTGGCACTTTTGGTGTGGGAGCAATCGTCCGACGTTTTTGATTTTTCAGGGTTTTTTTTCAGTGGGTAACCAGGTGCAGCTGGTGGTAAATGTCGAAGCCCTGTTGGTCAGGGAAAGCCCAGAGACCCGATGTCTGTGGTGCTGTAGATGCGCTGGGAATGGCCGGTGAGGAGCAGCAAGAGCTTGACTGGCTGGCACTTTTGGTGTGGGAGCAATCGTGCGATGTTCGTGATTTTTCGGGGTTTTTTTTCAGTGGGCGCCCAGGTGCAGCTGGTGGTAAACGTCGAAGCCCTGTTGGTCAGGGAAAGCCCGGAGCCCCGATGTCTGTGGTGCTGTAGATGCGCTGGGAATGGCCGGTGAGGAACAGCAAGAGCTTGAGTTGCTGGCACTTTCGGTGTGGGAGCAATCGTCCGACGTTCGTTATTTTTCGGGGTTTTATTTCAGTGGGCGCCCAGGTGCAGCTGGTGGTAAATGTCGAAGCCCTGTTGGTCAGGGAAAGCCCGGAGCCCCGATGTCTGTGGTGCTGTAGATGCGCTGCCAATGGCCGGTGAGGAGCAGCAAGAGCTTGACTGGCTGGCACTTTCGGTGTGGGAGCAATCGTCCGACGTTCGTGATTTTTGGGGGTTTTATTTCAGTGGGCGCCCAGGTTCAGGTGGTTGTAAACGTCGAAGCCCAGTTGGTCAGGGAAAGCCCGGAGCCCCGATGTCTGTGGTGCTGTAGATGCGCTGGGAATGGCCGGTGAGTAGCAGCAAGAGCTTGAGTTGCTGGCACTTTCAGTGTGGGAGCAATCGTCCGACGTTCGTCATTTTTCGGGGTTTTATTTCAGTGGGCGCCCAGGTGCAGCTGGTGGTAAATGTCGAAGGCCTGTTGGTCAGGGAAATCCCGGAGCCCCGATGTCTTTGGTGCTGTAGATGCGCTGCCAGTGGCCGGTGAGGAGCAGCAAGAGCTTGAGTTGCTGGCACTTTCGTTGTGGGAGCAATCGTCCGACGTTTTTGATTTTTCAGGGTTTTTTTTCAGTGGGTAACCAGGTGCAGCTGGTGGTAAATGTCGAAGGCCTGTTGGTCAGGGAAAGCCCGGAGCCCCGATGTCTGTGGTGCTGTAGATGCGCTGGGAATGGCCGGTGAGGAGCAGCAAGAGCTTGTGTTGCTGGCACTTTCGTTGTGGGAGCAATCGTCCGACGTTCGTGATTTTTCGGGGTTTTATTTCAGTGGGCGCCCAGGTACAGCTGGTGGTAAATGTCGAAGCCCTGTTGGTCAGGGAAAGCCCGGAGCCCCGATGTCTGTGGTGCTGTAGATGCGCTGCCAATGGCCGGTGAGGAGCAGCAAGAGCTTGAGTTGCTGGCACTTTCGGTGTGGGAGCAATCGTCCGACGTTCGTGATTTTTGGGGGTTTTATTTCAGTGGGAGCCCAGGTTAAGCTGGTGGTAAATGTCGAAGCCCTGTTGGTCAGGGAAAGCCCGGAGCGCCGATGTCTGTGGTGCTGTAGATGCGCTGGGAATGGCCGGTGAGGAGCAGCAAGAGCTTGACTGGCTGGCACTTTCAGTGTGGGAGCAATCGTCCGACGTTCATGATTTTTCGGGGTTTTATTTCAGTGGGCGCCCAGGTGCAGCTGGTGGTAAATGTCGAAGCCCTGTTGGTCAGGGAAAGCCCGGAGCCCCGATGTCTGTGGTGCTGTAGATGCGCTGCCAATGGCCGGTGAGGAGCAGCAAGAGCTTGAGTTGCTGGCACTTTTGGTGTGGGAGCAATCGTCCGATGTTCGTGATTTTTCTTTTATTTTTTTCAGTGGGCGCCCAGGTGCAGCTGGTGGTAAACGTCGAAGCCCTGTTGGTCAGGGAAAGCGCAGAACCCCGATGTCTGTGGTGCTGTAGATGCGCTGGGAATGGCCGGTGAGGAGCAGCAAGAGCTTGAGTTGCTGGCAGTTTCGTTGTGGGAGCAATCGTCCGACGTTCGTGATTTTTCAGGGTTTTTTTTCAGTGGGTAACCAGGTTCAGCTGGTGGTAAATGTCGAAGCCCTGTTGGTCAGGGAAAGCCCGGAGCCCCGATGTCTGTGGTGTTGTAGATGCGCTGGGAATGGCCGGTGAGGAGCAGCAAGAGCTTGACTGGCTGGCACTTTCGGTGTGGGAGCAATCGTCCGATGTTCGTGATTTTTCTTTTATTTTTTTCAGCGGGCGCCCAGGTTCAGCTGGTGGTAAACGTCGAAGCCCTGTTGGTCAGGGAAAGCGCAGAACCCCGATATCTGTGGTGCTGTAGATGCGCTGGGAATGGCCGGGGAGGAGCAGCAAGAGCTTGAGTTGCTGGCACTTTCGGTGTGGGAGCAATCGTCCGACGTTCGTGATTTTTCGGGGTTTTACTTTCAGTGGGCGCCCAGGTTCAGCTGGTGGTAAACGTCGAAGCCCTGTTGGTCAGGGAAAGCCCGGAGCCCCGATGTCTGTGGTGCTGTAGATGAGCTGCCAATAGCCGGTGAGGAGCAGCAAGAGCTTGACTGTCTGGCACTTTCGGTGTGGGAGCAATCGTACGATGTTTGTGATTTTTCTTTTATTTTTTTCAGCGGGCGCCCAGGTTCAGCTGGTGGTAAACGTCGAAGCCCTGTTGGTCAGGGAAAGCCCGGAGCCCCGATGTCTGTGGTGCTGTAGATGCGCTGCCAATAGCCGGTGAGGAGCAGCAAGAGCTTGAGTTGCCCACACTTTCAGTGTGGGAGCAATCGTCCGACGTTTTTGATTTTTCAGGGTTTTTTTTCAGTGGGTAACCAGGTGCAGCTGGTGGTAAATGTCGAAGCCCTGTTGGTCAGGGAAAGCCCGGAGCCCCGATGTCTGTGGTGCTGTAGATGCGCTGGGAATGGCCGGTGAGGAGCAGCAAGAGCTTCATTGGCTGGCACTTTTGCTGTGGGAGCAATCGTCCGACGTTCGTGATTTTTCTTTAATTTTTTTCAGTGGGCGCCCAGGTTCAGCGGGTGGTAAACGTCGAAGCCCTGTTGGTCAGGGAAAGCCCGGAGCCGCGATGTCTGTGGTGCTGTAGATGCGCTGCCAAAGTCCGGTGAGTAGCAGCAGGACCTTGAGTTGCTGGCACTTTCGGTGTGGGAGCAATCGTCCGACGTTCGTGATTTTTCGGAGTTTTATTTCAGTGGGCGCCCAGGTGCAGCTGGTGGTAAATGTCGAAGCCCTGTTGGTCAGGGAAAGCCTGGAGCCCCGATGTCTGTGGTGCTGTAGATGCGCTGCCAATGGCCGGTGAGGAGCAGCAAGAGCTTGACTGTCTGGCACTTTCGGTGTGGGTGCAATCGTCCGACGTTCGTGATTTTTGGGGTTTTTTTCAGTGGGCGCCCAGGTGCAGCTGGTGGTAAACGTTGAAGCCCTGTTGGTCAGGGAAAGCTCGGAGCCCCGATGTCTGTGGTGCTGTAGATGCCCTGCCAATGGGCGGTGAGTAGCAGCAAGAGCTTGAGTTGCTGGCACTTTCGTTGTGGGAGCAATCGTCCGACGTTCGTGATTTTTCGGGGTTTTATTTCAGTGGGCTCCCAGGTGCAGCTGGTGGTAAATGTCGAAGCCCTGTTGGTCAGGGAAAGCCCGGAGCCGCGATGTCTGTGGTGCTGTAGATGCGCTGCCAATGGCCGGTGAGGAGCAGCAAGAGCTTGACTGGCTGGCACTTTCGGTGTGGGAGCAATCGTCCGACGTTTGTGATTTTTCGTTTATTTTTTTCAGTGGGCGCCCAGGTGCAGCTGGTGGTAAACGTCGAAGCCCAGTTGGTCAGGGAAAGCCCGGAGCCCCGATGTCTGTGGTGCTGTAGATGCGCTGGGAATGGCCGGTGAGGAGCAGCAGGAGCTTGAGTTGCTGGCACTTTCGGTGTGGGAGCAATCGTCCGACGTTCGTGATTCTTTGGGGTTTTACTTTCAGTGGGCGCCCAGGTGCAGCGGGTGGTAAACGTCGAAGCCCTGTTGGTCAGGGAAAGCCCGGAGCCGCGATGTCTGTGGTGCTGTAGATGAGCTGGGAATGGCCGGTGAGTAGCAGCAAGAGCTTGACAGGCTGGCATTTAAGGTGTGGCAGGAATCGTCCGACATTTGTGATTTTTCAGGGATTTTTTTCAGTGGGTAACCAGGTGCAGCTGGTGGTAAATGTCCAAGCCCCGTTCGTCAGGGAAAGCCCAGAGCCGCGATGTCTGTGGTGCTGTAGATGCACTGGGAATGGGCGGTGAGGAGCAGCAAGAGCTTGAGTTGCTGGCACTTTTGGTGTGGGAGCAATCGTCCGACGTTTTTGATTTTTCAGGGTTTTTTTTCAGTGGGTAACCAGGTGCAGCTGGTGGTAAATGTCGAAGCCCTGTTGGTCAGGGAAAGCCCGGAGCCCCGATGTCTGTGGTGCTGTAGATGCGCTGGGAATGGCCGGTGAGGAGCAGCAAGAGCTTGACTGGCTGGCACTTTCGGTGTGGGAGCAATCGTGCGATGTTCGTGATTTTTCGGGGTTTTTTTTCAGTGGGCGCCCAGGTGCAGCTGGTGGTAAACGTCGAAGCCCTGTTGGTCAGGGAAAGCCCGGAGCCCCGATGTCTGTGGTGCTGTAGATGCGCTGGGAATGGCCGGTGAGGAACAGCAAGAGCTTGAGTTGCTGGAACTTTCGGTATGGGAGCAATCGTCTGACGTTCGTGATTTTTCGGGGTTTTATTTCAGTGGGCGCCCAGGTGCAGCTGGTGGTAAACGTTGAAGCCCTGTTGGTCAGGGAAAGCCCGGAGCCCCGATGTCTGTGGTGCTGTAGATGCGCTGCCAATGGCCGGTGAGGAGCAGCAAGAGCTTGACTGGCTGGCACTTTCGGTGTGGGAGCAATCGTCCGATGTTCGTGATTTTTAGTTTATTTTTTTCAGTGGGCGCCCAGGTTCAGCTGGTGGTAAACGTCGAAGCCCTGTTGGTCAGGGAAAGCCCGGAGCCCCGATGTCTGTGGTGCTGTAGATGCGCTGCCAATGGCCGGTGAGGAGCAGCAAGAGGTTGACTGGCTGGCACTTTTGGTGTGGGAGCAATAGTCCGATGTTTGTGATTATTCGGGGTGTTTTTTCAGTGGGCGCCCAGGTGCAGCGGGTGGTAAACGTCGAAGCCCTGTTGGTCAGGGAAAGCCCGGAGCCGCGATGTCTGTGGTGCTGTAGATGAGCTGGGAATGGCCGGTGAGTAGCAGCAAGAGCTTGACAGGCTGGCATTTAAGGTGTGGCAGGAATCGTCCGACATTTGTGATTTTTCAGGGATTTTTTTCAGTGGGTAACCAGGTGCAGCTGGTGGTAAATGTCCAAGCCCCGTTCGTCAGGGAAAGCCCAGAGCCGCGATGTCTGTGGTGCTGTAGATGCGCTGGGAATGGGCGGTGAGGAGCAGCAAGAGCTTGAGTTGCTGGCACTTTTGGTGTGGGAGCAATCGTCCGACGTTTTTGATTTTTCAGGGTTTTTTTTCAGTGGGTAACCAGGTGCAGCTGGTGGTAAATGTCGAAGCCCTGTTGGTCAGGGAAAGCCCAGAGACCCGATGTCTGTGGTGCTGTAGATGCGCTGCCAAAGTCCGGTGAGGAGCAGCAAGAGCTTGACTGGCTGGCACTTTTGGTGTGGGAGCAATCGTCCGACGTTCGTGATTTTTGGGGGTTTTATTTCAGTGGGCGCCCAGGTTCAGCTGGTTGTAAACGTCGAAGCCCAGTTGGTCAGGGAAAGCCCGGAGCCCCGATGTCTGTGGTGCTGTAGATGCGCTGGGAATGGCCGGTGAGTAGCAGCAAGAGCTTGAGTTGCTGGCACTTTCAGTGTGGGAGCAATCGTCCGACGTTCGTGATTTTTCGGGGTTTTATTTCAGTGGGCGCCCAGGTGCAGCTGGTGGTAAATGTCGAAGGCCTGTTGGTCAGGGAAATCCCGGAGCCCCGATGTCTGTGGTGCTGTAGATGCGCTGCCAGTGGCCGGTGAGGAGCAGCAAGAGCTTGACTGTCTGGCACTTTCGGTGTGGGAGCAATCGTCCGATGTTCGTGATTTTTCTTTTATTTTTTTCAGCGGGCGCCCAGGTTCAGCTGGTGGTAAACGTCGAAGCCCTGTTGGTCAGGGAAAGCGCAGAACCCCGATATCTGTGGTGCTGTAGATGCGCTGGGAATGGCCGGTGAGGAGCAGCAAGAGCTTGACTGGCTGGCACTTTCAATGTGGGAACAATCGTCCGACGTTCGTGATTTTTCGGGTTTTTTTTCCAGTGGGCGCCCAGGTTCAGCTGGTGGTAAACGTCGAAGCCCTGTTGGTCAGGGAAAGCCCGGAGCCCCGATGTCTGTGGTGCTGTAGATGCGCTGGGAATGGCCGGTGAGGAGCAGAAAGAGCTTGTGTTGCTGGCACTTTCGGTGTGGGAGCAATCGTCCGACGTTCGTGATTTTTCGGGGTTCTTTTCAGTGGGAGCCCAGGTGCAGCGAGTGGTAAACGTCGAAGCCCTGTTGGTCAGGGAAAGCCCGGAGCTCCGATGTCTGTGGTGCTGTAGATGCACTGCCAAAGTCCGGTGAGGAGCAGCAAGAGCTTGACTGGCTGGCACTTTCGGTGTGGGAGGAATCGTCCGACGTTCGTGATTTTTGGGGGTTTTATTTCAGTGGGCGCCCAGGTGCAGCTGGTGGTAAATGTCGAAGCCCTGTTGGTCAGGGAAAGCCCGGAGCCCCGATGTCTGTGGTGCTGTAGATGCGCTGGGAATGGCCGGTGTTCAGCAGCTAGAGCTTGACTGTCTGGCACTTTTGGTGTGGGAGCAATCGTCCGACGTTCGTCATTTTTCAGGGTTTTTTTTCAGTGGGCGCCCAGGTGCAGCTGGTGGTAAACGTCGAAGGCCTGTTGGTCAGGGAAAGCCCGGAGCCCCGATGTCTGTGGTGCTGTAGATGTGCTGCCAATGGCCGGTGAGGAGCCGCAAGAGCTTGAGTTGCTGGCACTTTCGGTGTGGGAGCAATCGTCCGACGTTCGTGATTTTTCGGGGTTTTATTTCAGTGGGCGCCCAGGTGCCGCTGGTGGTAAACTTTGAAGCCCTGTTGGTCAGGGAAAGCCCGGAGCCCCGATGTCTGTGGTGCTGTAGATGCGCTGGGAATGGCCGGTGAGGAGCAGCAAGAGCTTGAGTTGCTGGCACTTTCGTTGTGGGAGCAATCGTCCGATGTTTGTGATTATTCGGGGGTTTTTTTCAGTGGGAGCCCAGGTGCAGCTGGTGGTAAACGTCGAAGCCCTGTTGGTCAGGGAAAGCCCGGAGCCCCGATGTCTGTGGTGCTGTAGATGCACTGCCAAAGTCCGGTGAGGAGCAGCAAGAGCTTGACTGGCTGGCACTTTGGGTGTGGGAGCAATCGTCCGACGTTCGTGATTTTTGGGGGTTTTATTTCAGTGGGTGACCAGGTGCAGCTGGTGGTAAATGTCGAAGCCCTGTTGGTCAGGGAAATCCCGGAGCCCCGATGTCTGTGGTGCTGTAGTTGCGCTGCCAATGGCCGGTGAGGAGCAGCAAGAGCTTGAGTTGCTGGCACTTTCGGTGTGGGAGCAATCGTCCGACGTTCGTGATTTTTCGGGGTTTTATTTCAGTGGGCGCCCAGGTGCCGCTGGTGGTAAACTTTGAAGCCCTGTTGGTCAGGGAAAGCCCGGAGCCCCGATGTCTGTGGTGCTGTAGATGCGCTGGGAATGGCCGGTGAGGAGCAGCAAGAGCTTGATTTGCTGGCACTTTCGGTGTGGGAGCAATCGTGCGATGTTCGTGATTTTTCGTTATTTTTTTCAGTGGGCGCCCAGGTGCAGCTGGTGGTAAACGTTGAAGCCCTGTTGTTCAGGGAAAGCCCGGAGCCCCGATGTCTGTGGTGCTGTAGATGCGCTGGGAATGGCCGCTGAGGAGCAGCAAGAGCTTGAGTTGCTGGCACTTTCGGTGTGGGAGGAATCGTCCGACGTTCGTGATTTTTCGGGGTTTTACTTTCAGTGGGCGCCCAGGTGCAGCTGATGGTAAATGTCGAAGCCCTGTTCATCAGGGAAAGCCCGGAGCCCCGATGTCTGTGGTGCTGTAGATGCGCTGGCAATGGCCGGTAAGGAGCACCAAGAGCTTGACTGGCTGGCACTTTCGGTGTGCGAGCAATCGTCCGACGTTCGTGATTCTTCGGGGTTTTACTTTCAGTGGGCGCCCAGGTGCAGCTGGTGGTAAATGTCGAAGCCCTGTTGGTCAGGGAAAGCCCGGAGCCCCGGTGTCTGTGGTGCTGTAGATGCGCTGGGAATGGCCGGTGAGTAGCAGCAAGAGCTTGACAGGCTGGCATTTAAGGTGTGGCAGGAATCGTCCGACATTTGTGATTTCTGGGTTTTTTTTTTCAGGGGGCACCCAGGTGCAGCTGGTGGTAAATGTCGAAGCCCTGTTGGTCAGGGAAAGCCCAGAGCCGCGATGTCTTTGGTGCTGTAGATGCACTGCCAAAGTCCGGTGAGGAGCAGCAGGAGCTTGACTGGCTGGCACTTTCGGTGTGGGAGCAATAGTCTGACGTTCGTGATTTTTCGGGGTTTTTTTTCAGTGGGCGCCCAGGTTCAGCTGGTGGTAAACGTTGAAGCCCTGTTGGTCAGGGAAAGCTCGGAGCCCCGATGTCTGTGGTGCTGTAGATGCGCTGCCAATGGCCGGTGAGGAGCAGCAAGAGCTTGAGTTGCTGGCACTTTCGGTGTGGGAGCAATCGTCCGATGTTCATGATTTGTCGTTTATTTTTTTCAGTGGGCGCCCAGGTGCAGCTGGTGGTAAACGTCGAAGCCCTGTTCGTCAGGGAAAGCCCGGAGCCCCGATGTCTGTGGTGCTGTAGATGCGCTGGGAATGGCCGGTGAGGAGCAGCAAGAGCTTGACTGGCTGGCAATTTCGTTGTGGGAGCAATCGTCCGACGTTCGTGATTTTTCGGGGTTTTATTTCAGTGGGCTCCCAGGTGCAGCTGGTGGTAAATGTCGAAGCCCTGTTGGTCAGGGAAAGCCCGGAGCCGCGATGTCTGTGGTGCTGTAGATGCGCTGCCAACGGCCGGTGAGGAGCAGCAAGAGCTTGACTGGCTGACACTTTCGGTGTGGGAGCAATCGTCCGACGTTTGTGATTTTTCGTTTATTTTTTTCAGTGGGCGCCCAGGTGCAGCGGGTGGTAAACGTCGAAGCCCAGTTGGTCAGGGAAAGCCCGGAGCCCCGATGTCTGTGGTGCTGTAGATGCGCTGGGAATGGCCGCTGAGGAGCAGCAGGAGCTTGAGTTGCTGGCACTTTCGGTGTGGGAGCAATCGTCCGACGTTCGTGATTCTTTGGGGTTTTACTTTCAGTGGGCGCCCAGGTGCAGCGGGTGGTAAACGTCGAAGCCCTGTTGGTCAGGGAAAGCCCGGAGCCGCGATGTCTGTGGTGCTGTAGATGAGCTGGGAATGGCCGGTGAGTAGCAGCAAGAGCTTGACAGGCTGGCATTTAAGGTGTGGCAGGAATCGTCCGACATTTGTGATTTTTCAGGGATTTTTTTCAGTGGGTAACCAGGTGCAGCTGGTGGTAAATGTCCAAGCCCCGTTCGTCAGGGAACGCCCAGAGCCGCGATGTCTGTGGTGCTGTAGATGCGCTGGGAATGGCCGGTGAGGAGCAGCAAGAGCTTGACTGGCTGGCACTTTCGGTGTGAGAGCAATCGTGCGATGTTCGTGATTTTTCGGGTTTTTTTTTCAGTGGGCGCCCAGGTGCAGCTGGTGGTAAACGTCGAAGCCCTGTTGGTCAGGGAAAGCCCGGAGCCCCGATGTCTGTGGTGCTGTAGATGCGCTGGGAATGGCCGGTGAGGAACAGCAAGAGCTTGAGTTGCTGGAACTTTCGGTATGGGAGGAATCGTCCGACGTTCGTGATTTTTCGGGGTTTTATTTCAGTGGGCGCCCAGGTGCAGCTGGTGGTAAATGTCGAAGCCCTGTTGGTCAGGGAAATCCCGGAGCCCCGATGTCTGTGGTGCTGTAGATGCGCTGCCAATGGCCGGTGAGTAGCAGCAAGAGCTTGACTGGCTGGCACTTTCGGTGTGGGAGCAATCGTCCGATGTTCGTGATTTTTAGTTTATTTTTTTCAGTGGGCGCCCAGGTTCAGCTGGTGGTAAACGTCGAAGCCCTGTTGGTCAGGGAAAGCCCGGAGCCCCGATGTCTGTGGTGCTGTAGATGCGCTGGGAATGGCCGGTGAGGAGCAGAAAGAGCTTGTGTTGCTGGCACTTTCGGTGTGGGAGCAATCGTCCGACGTTCGTGATTTTTCGGGGTTCTTTTCAGTGGGAGCCCAGGTGCAGCGAGTGGTAAACGTCGAAGCCCTGTTGGTCATGGAAAGCCCGGAGCTCCGATGTCTGTGGTGCTGTAGATGCACTGCCAAAGTCCGGTGAGGAGCAGCAAGAGCTTGACTGGCTGGCACTTCTGGTGTGGGAGCAATCGTCCGACGTTCGTGATTTTTCGGGGTTTTTTTCAGTGGGCACCCAGGTGCAGCTGGTGGTAAACGTCGAAGCCCTGTTGGTCAGGGAACGCCCGGAGCCCCGATGTCTGTGGTGCTGTAGATGCACTGCCAAAGTCCGGTGAGGAGCAGCAAGAGCTTGACTGGCTGGCACTTTCGGTGTGGGAGGAATCGTCCGACGTTCGTGATTTTTCGGGGGTTTTATTTCAGTGGGCGCCCAGGTGCAGCTGGTGGTAAATGTCGAAGCCCTGTTGGTCAGGGAAAGCCCGGAGCCCCGATGTCTGTGGTGCTGTAGATGCGCTGGGAATGGCCGGTGTTCAGCAGCTAGAGCTTGACTGTCTGGCACTTTTGGTGTGGGAGCAATCGTCCGACGTTCGTCATTTTTCAGGGTTTTTTTTCAGTGGGCGCCCAGGTGCAGCTGGTGGTAAACGTCGAAGGCCTGTTGGTCAGGGAAAGCCCGGAGCCCCGATGTCTGTGGTGCTGTAGATGTGCTGCCAATGGCCGGTGAGGAGCAGCAAGAGCTTGAGTTGCTGGCACTTTCGGTGTGGGAGCAATCGTCCGACGTTCGTGATTTTTCGGGGTTTTATTTCAGTGGGCGCCCAGGTGCCGCTGGTGGTAAACTTTGAAGCCCTGTTGGTCAGGGAAAGCCCGGAGCCCCGATGTCTGTGGTGCTGTAGATGCACTGCCAAAGTCCGGTGAGGAGCAGCAAGAGCTTGACTGGCTGGCACTTTTGGTGTGGGAGCAATAGTCCGATGTTTGTGATTATTCGGGGGTTTTTTTCAGTGGGAGCCCAGGTGCAGCTGGTGGTAAACGTCGAAGCCCTGTTGGTCAGGGAAAGCCCGGAGCCCCGATGTCTGTGGTGCTGTAGATGCACTGCCAAAGTCCGGTGAGGAGCAGCAAGAGCTTGACTGGCTGGCACTTTGGGTGTGGGAGCAATCGTCCGACGTTCGTGATTTTTGGGGGTTTTATTTCAGTGGGTGACCAGGTGCAGCTGGTGGTAAATGTCGAAGCCCTGTTGGTCAGGGAAATCCCGGAGCCCCGATGTCTGTGGTGCTGTAGTTGCGCTGCCAATGGCCGGTGAGGAGCAGCAAGAGCTTGAGTTGCTGGCACTTTCGGTGTGGGAGCAATCGTCCGACGTTCGTGATTTTTCGGGGTTTTATTTCAGTGGGCGCCCAGGTGCCGCTGGTGGTAAACTTTGAAGCCCTGTTGGTCAGGGAAAGCCCGGAGCCCCGATGTCTGTGGTGCTGTAGATGCGCTGCCAATGGCCGGTGAGGAGCAGCAAGAGCTTGAGTTGCTGGCACTTTCGGTGTGGGAGCAATCGTCCGATGTTCATGATTTGTCGTTTATTTTTTTCAGTGGGCGCCCAGGTGCAGCTGGTGGTAAACGTCGAAGCCCTGTTCGTCAGGGAAAGCCCGGAGCCCCGATGTCTGTGGTGCTGTAGATGCGCTGGGAATGGCCGGTGAGGAGCAGCAAGAGCTTGACTGGCTGGCAATTTCGTTGTGGGAGCAATCGTCCGACGTTCGTGATTTTTCGGGGTTTTATTTCAGTGGGCTCCCAGGTGCAGCTGGTGGTAAATGTCGAAGCCCTGTTGGTCAGGGAAAGCCCGGAGCCGCGATGTCTGTGGTGCTGTAGATGCGCTGCCAACGGCCGGTGAGGAGCAGCAAGAGCTTGACTGGCTGACACTTTCGGTGTGGGAGCAATCGTCCGACGTTTGTGATTTTTCGTTTATTTTTTTCAGTGGGCGCCCAGGTGCAGCGGGTGGTAAACGTCGAAGCCCAGTTGGTCAGGGAAAGCCCGGAGCCCCGATGTCTGTGGTGCTGTAGATGCGCTGGGAATGGCCGCTGAGGAGCAGCAGGAGCTTGAGTTGCTGGCACTTTCGGTGTGGGAGCAATCGTCCGACGTTCGTGATTCTTTGGGGTTTTACTTTCAGTGGGCGCCCAGGTGCAGCGGGTGGTAAACGTCGAAGCCCTGTTGGTCAGGGAAAGCCCGGAGCCGCGATGTCTGTGGTGCTGTAGATGAGCTGGGAATGGCCGGTGAGTAGCAGCAAGAGCTTGACAGGCTGGCATTTAAGGTGTGGCAGGAATCGTCCGACATTTGTGATTTTTCAGGGATTTTTTTCAGTGGGTAACCAGGTGCAGCTGGTGGTAAATGTCCAAGCCCCGTTCGTCAGGGAACGCCCAGAGCCGCGATGTCTGTGGTGCTGTAGATGCGCTGGGAATGGGCGGTGAGGAGCAGCAAGAGCTTGAGTTGCTGGCACTTTTGGTGTGGGAGCAATCGTCCGACGTTTTTGATTTTTCAGGGTTTTTTTTCAGTGGGTAACCAGGTGCAGCTGGTGGTAAATGTCGAAGCCCTGTTGGTCAGGGAAAGCCCAGAGACCCGATGTCTGTGGTGCTGTAGATGCGCTGGGAATGGCCGGTGAGGAGCAGCAAGAGCTTGACTGGCTGGCATTTAAGGTGTGGCAGGAATCGTCCGACATTTGTGATTTTTCAGGGATTTTTTTCAGTGGGTAACCAGGTGCAGCTGGTGGTAAATGTCCAAGCCCCGTTCGTCAGGGAACGCCCAGAGCCGCGATGTCTGTGGTGCTGTAGATGCGCTGGGAATGGGCGGTGAGGAGCAGCAAGAGCTTGAGTTGCTGGCACTTTTGGTGTGGGAGCAATCGTCCGACGTTTTTGATTTTTCAGGGTTTTTTTTCAGTGGGTAACCAGGTGCAGCTGGTGGTAAATGTCGAAGCCCTGTTGGTCAGGGAAAGCCCAGAGACCCGATGTCTGTGGTGCTGTAGATGCGCTGGGAATGGCCGGTGAGGAGCAGCAAGAGCTTGACTGGCTGGCACTTTCGGTGTGGGAGCAATCGTGCGATGTTCGTGATTTTTCGGGTTTTTTTTTCAGTGGGCGCCCAGGTGCAGCTGGTGGTAAACGTCGAAGCCCTGTTGGTCAGGGAAAGCCCGGAGCCCCGATGTCTGTGGTGCTGTAGATGCGCTGGGAATGGCCGGTGAGGAACAGCAAGAGCTTGAGTTGCTGGAACTTTCGGTATGGGAGCAATCGTCCGACGTTCGTGATTTTTCGGGGTTTTATTTCAGTGGGCGCCCAGGTGCAGCTGGTGGTAAATGTCGAAGCCCTGTTGGTCAGGGAAATCCCGGAGCCCCGATGTCTGTGGTGCTGTAGATGCGCTGCCAATGGCCGGTGAGTAGCAGCAAGAGCTTGACTGGCTGGCACTTTCGGTGTGGGAGCAATCGTCCGATGTTCGTGATTTTTAGTTTATTTTTTTCAGTGGGCGCCCAGGTTCAGCTGGTGGTAAACGTCGAAGCCCTGTTGGTCAGGGAAAGCCCGGAGCCCCGATGTCTGTGGTGCTGTAGATGCGCTGCCAATGGCCGGTGAGGAGCAGCAAGAGGTTGACTGGCTGGCACTTTTGGTGTGGGAGCAATAGTCCGACGTTTTTGATTATTCGGGGTGTTTTTTCAGTGGGAGCCCAGGTGCAGCTGGTGGTAAACGTCGAAGCCCTGTTGGTCAGGGAAAGCCCGGAGCCCCGATGTCTGTGGTGCTGTAGATGCGCTGCCAAAGTCCGGTGAGGAGCAGCAAGAGCTTGAGTTGCTGGCACTTTTGGTGTGGGAGCAATCGTCCGACGTTCGTGATTTTTGGGGGTTTTATTTCAGTGGGCGCCCAGGTTCAGCTGGTTGTAAACGTCGAAGCCCAGTTGGTCAGGGAAAGCCCGGAGCCCCGATGTCTGTGGTGCTGTAGATGCGCTGGGAATGGCCGGTGAGTAGCAGCAAGAGCTTGAGTTGCTGGCACTTTCAGTGTGGGAGCAATCGTCCGACGTTCGTGATTTTTCGGGGTTTTATTTCAGTGGGCGCCCAGGTGCAGCTGGTGGTAAATGTCGAAGGCCTGTTGGTCAGGGAAATCCCGGAGCCCCGATGTCTGTGGTGCTGTAGATGCGCTGCCAGTGGCCGGTGAGGAGCAGCAAGAGCTTGAGTTGCTGGCACTTTCGGTGTGGGAGCAATCGTCCGACGTTTTTGATTTTTCAGGGTTTTTTTTCAGTGGGTAACCAGGTGCAGCTGGTGGTAAATGTCGAAGGCCTGTTGGTCAGGGAAAGCCCGGAGCCCCGATGTCTGTGGTGCTGTAGATGCGCTGGGAATGGCCGGTGAGGAGCAGCAAGAACTTGTGTTGCTGGCACTTTCGGTCTGGGAACAATCGTCCGACGTTCGTGATTTTTCGGGGTTTTTTTTCAGTGGGCGCCCAGGTGCAGCTGGTGGTAAACGTCGAAGCCCTGTTGGTCAGGGAAAGCCCAGAGCCCCGATGTCTGTGGTGCTGTAGATGCGCTGCCAAAGTCCGGTGAGTAGGAGCAAGAGCTTGAGTTGCTGGCACTTTCGTTGTGGGAGCAATCGTCCGACGTTCGTGATTTTTCGGGGTTTTATTTCAGTGGGCGCCCAGGTGCAGCTGGTGGTAAATGTCGAAGCCCTGTTGGTCAGGGAAAGCCCGGAGCCCCGATGTCTGTGGTGCTGTAGATGCACTGCCAAAGTCCGGTGAGGAGCAGCAAGAGCTTGAGTTGCTGGCACTTTCGGTGTGGGAGCAATCGTCCGATGTTCGTGATTTTTCTTTTATTTTTTTCAGCGGGCGCCCAGGTTCAGCTGGTGGTAAACGTCGAAGCCCTGTTGGTCAGGGAAAGCGCAGAACCCCGATATCTGTGGTGCTGTAGATGCGCTGGGAATGGCCGGTGAGGAGCAGCAAGAGCTTGACTGGCTGGCACTTTCAATGTGGGAACAATCGTCCGACGTTCGTGATTTTTCGGGTTTTTTTTCCAGTGGGCGCCCAGGTTCAGCTGGTGGTAAACGTTGAAGCCCTGTTTGTCAGGGAAAGCCCGGAGCCCCGATGTCTGTGGTGCTGTAGATGCGCTGGGAATGGCCGGTGAGGAGCAGAAAGAGCTTGTGTTGCTGGCACTTTCGGTGTGGGAGCAATCGTCCGACGTTCGTGATTTTTCGGGGTTCTTTTCAGTGGGAGCCCAGGTGCAGCGAGTGGTAAACGTCGAAGCCCTGTTGGTCAGGGAAAGCCCGGAGCTCCGATGTCTGTGGTGCTGTAGATGCACTGCCAAAGTCCGGTGAGGAGCAGCAAGAGCTTGAGTTGCTGGCTCTTTCGGTGTGGGAGCAATCGTCCGACGTTCGTGATTTTTCGGGGTTTTACTTTCAGTGGGCGCCCAGGTTCAGCTGGTGGTAAACGTCGAAGCCCTGTTGGTCAGGGAAAGCCCGGAGCCCCGATGTCTGTGGTGCTGTAGATGCGCTGCCAATGGCCGGTGAGGAGCAGCAAGAGCTTGACTGTCTGGCACTTTCGGTGTGGGAGCAATCGTCCGATGTTCGTGATTTTTCTTTTATTTTTTTCAGCGGGCGCCCAGGTTCAGCTGGTGGTAAACGTCGAAGCCCTGTTGTTCAGGGAAAGCGCAGAACCCCGATATCTGTGGTGCTGTAGATGCGCTGGGAATGGCCGGGGAGGAGCAGGAAGAGCTTGACTGGCTGGCACTTTCAATGTGGGAACAATCGTCCGACGTTCGTGATTTTTCGTGTTTTTTTTCCAGTGGGCGCCCAGGTTCAGCTGGTGGTAAACGTCGAAGCCCTGTTGGTCAGGGAAAGCCCGGAGCCCCGATGTCTGTGGTGCTGTAGATGCGCTGGGAATGGCCGGTGAGGAGCAGAAAGAGCTTGTGTTGCTGGCACTTTCGGTGTGGGAGCAATCGTCCGACGTTCGTGATTTTTCGGGGTTCTTTTCAGTGGGAGCCCAGGTGCAGCGAGTGGTAAACGTCGAAGCCCTGTTGGTCAGGGAAAGCCCGGAGCTCCGATGTCTGTGGTGCTGTAGATGCACTGCCAAAGTCCGGTGAGGAGCAGCAAGAGCTTGACTGGCTGGCACTTCTGGTGTGGGAGCAATCGTCCGACGTTCGTGATTTTTCGGGGTTTTTTTCAGTGGGCACCCAGGTGCAGCTGGTGGTAAACGTCGAAGCCCTGTTGGTCAGGGAACGCCCGGAGCCCCGATGTCTGTGGTGCTGTAGATGCGCTGCCAATGGCCGGTGAGGAGCAGCAAGAGGTTGACTGTCTGGCACTTTGGGTGTGGGAGCAATCGTCCGATGTTCCTGATTTTTAGGGGTTTTTTTTCAGTGGGCGCCCAGGTGCAGCTGGTGGTAAACGTCGAAGCCCTGTTGGTCAGGGAAAGCCCGGAGCCCCGATGTCTGTGGTGCTGTAGATGCACTGCCAAAGTCCGGTGAGGAGCAGCAAGAGCTTGACTGGCTGGCACTTTCGGTGTGGGAGGAATCGTCCGACGTTCGTGATTTTTGGGGGTTTTATTTCAGTGGGCGCCCAGGTGCAGCTGGTGGTAAATGTCGAAGCCCTGTTGGTCAGGGAAAGCCCGGAGCCCCGATGTCTGTGGTGCTGTAGATGCGCTGGGAATGGCCGGTGTTCAGCAGCTAGAGCTTAACTGTCTGGCACTTTTGGTGTGGGAGCAATCGTCCGACGTTCGTCATTTTTCGGGGTTTTTTTTCAGTGGGCGCCCAGGTGCAGCTGGTGGTAAACGTCGAAGGCCTGTTGGTCAGGGAAAGCCCGGAGCCCCGATGTCTGTGGTGCTGTAGATGTGCTGCCAATGGCCGGTGAGGAGCAGCAAGAGCTTGAGTTGCTGGCACTTTCGGTGTGGGAGCAATCGTCCGACGTTCGTGATTTTTCGGGGTTTTATTTCAGTGGGCGCCCAGGTGCCGCTGGTGGTAAACGTTGAAGCCCTGTTGGTCAGGGAAAGCTCGGAGCCCCGATGTCTGTGGTGCTGTAGATGCCCTGCCAATGGGCGGTGAGTAGCAGCAAGAGCTTGACTGTCTGGCACTTTCGGTGTGGGAGCAATCGTCCAATGTTCGTGATTTTTCGTTTATTTTTTTCAGTGGGCGCCCAGGTTCATCTGGTGGTAAACGTCGAAGCCCTGTTGGTCAGGGAAAGCGCAGAGCCCCGATGTCTGTGGTGCTGTAGATGCGCTGCGAATGGCCGGTGAGGAGCAGCAAGAGCTTGACTGGCTGGCACTTTCAATGTGGGAACAATCGTCCGACGTTCGTGATTTTTGGGGGTTTTATTTCAGTGGGCGCCCAGGTTCAGCTGGTGGTAAACGTCGAAGCCCTGTTGGTCAGGGAAAGCCCGGAGCCCCGATGTCTGTGGTGCTGTAGATGCGCTGGGAATGGCCGGTGAGGAGCAGCAAGAGCTTGACTGGCTGGCACTTTCGGTGTGGGAGCAATCGTCCGATGTTCATGATTTTTCGTTTATTTTTTTCAGTGGGCGCCCAGGTGCAGCTGATGGTAAATGTCGAAGCCCTCTTGGTCAGGGAAAGCGTAGAACCCCGATGTCTGTGGTGCTGTAGATGCACTCCCAAAGTCCGGTGAGTAGCAGCAAGAGCTTGAGTTGCTGGCACTTTCGGTGTGGGAGCAATCGTCCGACGTTCGTGATTTTTCGGGGTTTTATTTCAGTGGGCGCCCAGGTGCAGCTGCTGGTAAACGTCGAAGCCCAGTTGATCAGGGAAAGTCCGGAGCACCGATGTCTGTGGTGCTGTAGATGCACTGCCAAAGTCCGGTGAGTAGCAGCAAGAGCTTGAGTTGCTGGCACTTTTGGTGTGGGAGCAATCGTCCGACGTTCGTGATTTTTCGGGGTTTTATTTCAGTGGGCGCCCAGGTGCAGCTGGTGGTAAATGTCGAAGCCCTGTTGGTCAGGGAAAGCCCGGAGCCCCGATGTCTGTGGTGCTGTAGATGCGCTGCCAATGGCCGGTGAGGAGCAGCAAGACCTTGACAGGCTGGCACTTTCGTTGTGGGAGCAATCGTCCGACGTTCGTGATTTTTCGGGGTTTTATTTCAGTGGGCGCCCAGGTGCAGCGGGTGGTAAACGTTGAAGCCCTGTTGGTCAGGGAAAGCCCGGAGCCCCGATGTCTGTGGTGCTGTAGATGCGCTGGGAATGGCCGGTGAGGAGCAGCAAGAGCTTGACTGGCTGGCACTTTTGGTGTGGGAGCAATAGTCCGATGTTTGTGAGTATTCGGGGTTTTTTTTCAGTGGGATCCCAGGTGCAGCTGGTGGTAAACGTCGAAGCCCTGTTGGTCAGGGAAAGCCCGGAGCCCCGATGTCTGTGGTGCTGTAGATGCACTGCCAAAGTCCGGTGAGGAGCAGCAAGAGCTTGACTGGCTGGCACTTTGGGTGTGGGAGCAATCGTCCGACGTTCGTGATTTTTGGGGCTTTTATTTCAGTGGGTGACCAGGTGCAGCTGGTGGTAAATGTCGAAGCCCTGTTGGTCAGGGAAAGCCCGGAGCCCCGATGTCTGTGGTGCTGTAGTTGCGCTGCCAATGGCCGGTGAGGAGCAGCAAGAGCTTGAGTTGCTGGCACTTTCGGTGTGGGAGCAATCGTCCGACGTTTGTGATTTTTCAGGGTTTTTTTTCAGTGGGCGCCCAGGTGCAGCTGGTGGTAAACGTTGAAGCCCTGTTGTTCAGGGAAAGCCCGGAGCCCCGATGTCTGTGGTGCTGTAGATGCACTGCCAAAGTCCGGTGAGTACCAGCAAGAGCTTGAGTTGCTGGCACTTTCGGTGTGGGAGGAATCGTCCGACGTTCGTGATTTTTCGGGGTTTTACTTTCAGTGGGCGCCCAGGTGCAGCTGATGGTAAATGTCGAAGCCCTGTTCATCAGGGAAAGCCCGGAGCCCCGATGTCTGTGGTGCTGTAGATGGGCTGGCAATGGCCGGTAAGGAGCAGCAAGAGCTTGACTGGCTGGCACTTTCGGTGTGCGAGCAATCGTCCGACGTTCGTGATTCTTCGGGGTTTTACTTTCAGTGGGCGCCCAGGTGCAGCTGGTGGTAAATGTCGAAGCCCTGTTGGTCAGGGAAAGCCCGGACACCCGATGTCTGTGGTGCTGTAGATGCGCTGCCAATGGGCGGTGAGGAGCAGCAAGACCTTGACAGGCTGGCACTTTCGTTGTGGGAGCAATCGTCCGACGTTCGTGATTTTTCGGGGTTTTATTTCAGTGGGAGCCCAGGTGCAGCTGGTGGTAAATGTCGAAGCCCTGTTGGTCAGGGAAAGCCCGGAGCCGCGATGTCTGTGGTGCTGTAGATGGGCTGGCAATGGCCGGTGAGGAGCAGCAAGAGCTTGACTGGCTGGCACTTTTGGTGTGGGAGCAATAGTCCGATGTTTGTGATTATTCGGGGTTTTTTTTCAGTGGGAGCCCAGGTGCAGCTGGTGGTAAACGTCGAAGCCCTGTTGGTCAGGGAAAGCCCGGAGCCCCGATGTCTGTGGTGCTGTAGTTGCGCTGCCAATGGCCGGTGAGGAGCAGCAAGAGCTTGAGTTGCTGGCACTTTCGGTGTGGGAGCAATCGTGCGACGTTTGTGATTTTTCAGGGTTTTTTTTCAGTGTGTAACCAGGTGCAGCTGGTGGTAAATGTCGAAGCCCTGTTGGTCAGGGAAAGCCCGGAGCCGCGATGTCTGTGGTGCTGTAGATGCGCTGGGAATGGCCGGTGAGGAGCAGCAAGAGCTTGATTTGCTGGCACTTTCGGTGTGGGAGCAATCGTGCGATGTTCGTGATTTTTCGTTTATTTTTTTCAGTGGGCGCCCAGGTGCAGCTGATGGTAAACGTTGAAGCCCTGTTGTTCAGGGAAAGCCCGGAGCCCCGATGTCTGTGGTGCTGTAGATGCGCTGCCAAAGTCCGGTGAGTACCAGCAAGAGCTTGAGTTGCTGGCACTTTCGTTGTGGGAGGAATCGTCCGACGTTCGTGATTTTTCGGGGTTTTACTTTTAGTGGGCGCCCAGGTGCAGCTGATGGTAAATGTCGAAGCCCTGTTCATCAGGGAAAGCCCGGAGCCCCGATGTCTGTGGTGCTGTAGATGCGCTGGCAATGGCCGGTAAGGAGCAGCAAGAGCTTGACTGGCTGGCACTTTCGGTGTGCGAGCAATCGTCCGACGTTCGTGATTCTTCGGGGTTTTACTTTCAGTGGGCGCCCAGGTGCAGCTGGTGGTAAATGTCGAAGCCCTGTTGGTCAGGGAAAGCCCGGAGCCCCGATGTCTGTGGTGCTGTAGATGCGCTGCCAATGGCCGGTGAGGAGCAGCAAGAGCTTGAGTTGCTGGCACTTTCGTTGTGGGAGCAATCGTCCGACGTTCGTGATTTTTCGGGGTTTTATTTCAGTGGGCGCCCAGGTGCAGCTGGTGGTAAATGTCGAAGCCCTGTTGGTCAGGGAAAGCCCGGAGCCCCGATGTCTGTGGTGCTGTAGATGCGCTGGGAATGGCCGGTGAGGAGCAGCAAGAGCTTGACTGGCTGGCACTTTCAGTGTGGGATCAGTAGTCCGACGTTTGTGATTTTTCGGGGTTTTTTTCAGTGGGCGCCCAGGTGCAGCTGGTGGTAAACGTCGAAGCCCTGTTGGTCAGGGAAAGCCCGGAGCCCCGATGTCTGTGGTGCTGTAGATGCGCTGGGAATGGGCGGTGAGGAGCAGCAAGAGCTTGACTGGCTGGCACTTTGGGTGTGGGAGCAATCGTCCGATGTTCGTGATTTTTCGGGGTTTTATTTCAGTGGGCGCCCAGGTTCAGCTGGTGGTAAACTTCTAAGCCCTGTTGGTCAGGGAAAGCCCGGAGCCCCGATGTCTGTGGTGCTGTAGATGCACTGCCACTGTCCGGTGAGGAGCAGCAAGAGCTTGACAGGCTGGCACTTTTGGTGTGGGAGCAATAGTCCGACGTTAGTCATTTTTCAGGGTTTTTTTTCAGTGGGCAACTAGGTGCAGCTGGTGGTAAATGTCGAAGCCCTGTTGGTCAGGGAAAGCCCGGAGCCCCGGTGTCTGTGGTGCTGTAGATGCGCTGGGAATGGCCGGTGAGTAGCAGCAAGAGCTTGACAGGCTGGCATTTAAGGTGTGGCAGGAATCGTCCGACATTTGTGATTTCTGGGTTTTTTTTTTCAGGGGGCACCCAGGTGCAGCTGGTGGTAAATGTCGAAGCCCGGTTCGTCAGGGAAAGCCCAGAGCCGCGATGTCTTTGGTGCTGTAGATGCGCTGGGAATGGGCGGTGAGGAGCAGCAAGAGCTTGACTGGCTGGCACTTTCGGTGTGGGAGCAATAGTCTGACGTTCGTGATTTTTCGGGGTTTTTTTTCAGTGTGTAACCAGGTGCAGCTGGTGGTAAATGTCGAAGCCCTGTTGGTCAGGGAAAGCCCGGAGCCCCGATGTCTGTGGTGCTGTAGATGCGCTGGGAATGGGCGGTGAGGAGCAGCAAGAGCTTGACAGGCTGGCACTTTCGTTGTGGGAGCAATCGTCCGACGTTCGTGATTTTTCGGGGTTTTATTTCAGTGGGAGCCCAGGTGCAGCTGGTGGTAAATGTCGAAGCCCTGTTGGTCAGGGAAATCTCGGAGCCCCGATACCTGTGGTGCTGTAGATGCGCTGGGAATGGACGGTGAGGAGCAGCAAGAGCTTGACAGGCTGGCATTTAAGGTGTGGCAGGAATCGTCTGACATTTGTGATTTTTGGGGTTTTTTTTTCAGGGGGCACCCAGGTGCAGCTGGTGGTAAACGTCGAAGCCCTGTTGTTCAGGGAAAGCGCAGAACCCCGATGTCTGTGGTGCTGTAGATGCACTGCCAAAGTCCGGTGAGTAGCAGCAAGAGCTTGAGTTGCTGGCACTTTCGGTGTGGGAGGAATCGTCCGACGTTCGTGATTTTTCGGGGTTTTATTTCAGTGGGCGCCCAGGTGCAGCTGGTGGTAAACGTCGAAGCCCTGTTGGTCAGGGAAAGCCCGGAGCCCCGATGTCTGTGGTGCTGTAGATGCGCTGGGAATGGGCGGTGAGGAGCAGCAAGAGCTTGACAGGGTGGCACTTTCGGTGTGGGAGCAGTCGTCCGACGTTCGTGATTTTTGCGGTTTTTTTTTCAGTGGGCGCCAAGGTGCAGCTGGTGGTAAACGTCGAAGCCCTGTTCGTCAGGGAAATTCCAGAGCCCTGATGTCTGTGGTGCTATAGATGCGCTGGGAATGTCCGGTGAGTAGCAGCAAGAGCTTGACAGGCTGGCATTTAAGGTGTGGCAGGAATCGTCCGACATTTGTGATTTTTGGAGTTTTTTTTTCAGGCGGCACCCAGGTGCAGCTGGTGGTAAACGTCGAAGCCCTGTTGGTCAGGGAAAGCCCGGAGCCCCGATGTCTGTGGTGCTGTAGATGCGCTGGGAATGGCCGGTGAGGAGCAGCAAGAGATTGTGTTGCTCGCAATTTCGGTTTGGGTGCAATCGTCCGACGTTCGTGATTTTTTGGGTTTTTTTTCCAGTGGGCGCCCAGGTTCAGCTGGTGGTAAACGTCGAAGCCCTGTTCGTCAGGGAATGCCCGGAGCCCCGATGTCTGTGGTGCTGTAGATGAGCTGCCAGTGGCCGGTGAGGAACTGCAAGAGCTTGACTGGCTGGCACTTTCGGTGTGGGATCAATTGTCCGACGTTTTTGATTTTTCAGGGTTTTTTTTCAGTGGCCAACTAGGTGCAGCTGGTGGTAAATGTCGAAGTCCTGTTGGTCAGGGAAAGCCCAGAGCCGCGATGTCTGTGGTGCTGTAGATGCGCTGCCAATGGCCGGTGAGGAGCAGCAAGAGCTTCAGTTGCTGGCACTTTCAGTGTGGGATCAATCGTCCGACGTTTTTAATTTTTCAGGGTTTTTTTTCAGTGGTCAACCAGGTGCAGCGGGTGGTAAATGTCGAAGCCCTGTTGGTCAGGGTAAGCCCGGAGCCCCGATGTCTGTGGTACTGTAGATGCACTGCCAATGGGCGGTGAGTAGCAGCAAGAGCTTGACTGGCTGGCACTTTCGCTGTGGGACCAATCGTCCGACGTTTGTTATTTTTCGTTTATTTTTTTCAGTGGGCGCCCAGGTTCAGCTGGTGGTAAACGTCGAAGCCCAGTTGGTCAGGGAAAGCCCGGAGCCCCGATGTCTGTGGTGCTGTAGATGCACTGCCAAAGTCCGGTGAGTAGCAGCAGGAACTTGAGTTGCTGGCACTTTCGCTGTGGGAATAATCGTCCGACGTTCGTGATTCTTCGGGGTTTTACTTTCAGTGGGCGCCCAGGTTCTGCTGGTGGTAAACTTCTAAGCCCTGATGGTCAGGGAAAGCCCGGAGCCCCGATGTCTGTGGGGCTGTAGATGCGCTGGCAATGGCCCATGAGGAGTATCAGTAGCGTGACCCGATGACAATTAAGGTGTGGGAGCAATCGTCCGACATTTGTGATTTTTGGGGATTTTTTTTAGGTGGGCGCCCAGGTGCAGCTGGTGGTAAACGTCGAAGCCCTGTTGGTCAGGGAAAGCCCGGAGCCCCGGTGTCGGTGGTGCTGTAGATGCGCTGGGAATGGGCGGTGAGGAGCAGCAAGAGCTTGACTGGCTGGCACTTTTGGTGTGGGAGCAATCGTCCGACGTTTGTGATTTTTCATTTATTTTTTTCAGTGGGCGCCCAGGTGCAGCTGGTGGTAAACGTCGAAGCCCTGTTGTTCAGGGAAAGCGGAGAACCCCGATGTCTGTGGTGCTGTAGATGCACTGCCAAAGTCCGGTGAGTAGCAGCAAGAGCTTGAGTTGCTGGCACTTTCGGTGTGGGAGCAATTGTCCGACGTTTGTGATTTTTCGGGGTTTTATTTCAGTGGGCGCCCAGGTGCAGCTGGTGGTAAACGTCGAAGCCCTGTTGGTCAGGGAAAGCGTAGAGCCCCGATGTCTGTGGTGCTGTAGATGCGCTGGGAATGGCCGGTGAGGAGCAGCAAGAGCTTGACAGGCTGGCATTTAAGGTGTGGCAGGAATCGTCCAACGTTTGTGATTTTTCGGGCTTTTTTTTCAGTGGGCGCCCAGGTGCAGCTGGTGGTAAACATCGAAGCCCTGTTGGTCAGGGAAAGCCCGGAGCCCCGATGTCTGTGGTGCTGTAGATGCACTGCCAATGTCCGGTGAGTAGCAGCAGGAGCTTTAGTTGCTGGCACTTTCGGTGTGGGAGTAATCGTCCGACGTTCGTGATTTTTTGGGGTTTTTTTTCAGTGGGAGCGCAGGTGCACCTGGTGGTAAACGTCGAAGCCCTGTTGGTCAGGGAAAGCCCGGAGCCGCGATGTCTGTGGTGCTGTAGATGCACTGCCAAAGTCCGGTGAGAAGCAGCATGAGCTTGAGTTGCTGGCACTTTCGGTGTGGGAGCAATCGTCTGATGTTCGTGATATTTCGTTATTTTTTTCAGTGGGCGCCCAGGTGCAGCTGATGGTAAACGTCGAAGGCCTGTTGGTCAGGGAAAGCCCGGAGCCCCGATGTCTGTGGTGCTGTACATGCGCTGCCAATGGCCGGTGAGCAGCAGCAAGAGCTTGACTGGCTGGCACTTTCGGTGTGGGAGCAATCGTCCTTCGTTTTTAATTTTTCAGGGTTTTTTTTCAGTGGGCGCCCAGGTTCAGCTGGTGGTAAACTTCTGAGCCCTGTTGGTCAGGGAAAGCCCGGAGCCCCGATGTCTGTGGTGCTGTAGATGCGCTGCCAATGGCCGGTGAGGAGCAGCAAGAGCTTGACAGGCTGGCACTTTCGGTGTGGGAGTGTCCTGGGTTTGGCTAGGATAGAGTTAATATTTATCTGAGCTGGGTGGAGAACTGAAGCTGGTAGCCCCTATGGCTGGGATAGTTCAATAATTAGCTAACAGCTGGGGTTAATTTACCCAAATTAGCCAAAGGGCTATTCCATCCCATCTGACATCATGCTCAGTATGTAAGTGAGGAGGGTGCTGAAGGGAGGCCCTTGCTAGTTGGAAGAGACTGGATGTGGAGTTCTGTTGTGAGTTATTGTACTGTATTTGTGTTCCATCACTGTCTTGTTTTCTTCTGTCATTACTGTTAAATTTACTTTTTGTTCAATCTCAACCCGCGTGTTTGGTTTTTTTTTTCCCTGGTTTTTTTTTGTTTGTCAAATCTCCTCCTATTCTCTCAGAGAGTGGGGGGAGTGAGAGAGAGACTGCGTAGTCTGGTCCGCGTTGGGGCTGAACTACGACAGTTATTTTGGCGCCCAACGTGGGGCTCGAGGAATTTGAGGTAAGGATTGAGTTTAATTGGGAGCAGTAACGGGCAAAACAGGGACTGAACTTGACAAAAGAGCAAAATGATTATGGGGAATTTATGTTCTGATTGTGGTGAAGGGATAAGTGGTGAATTGTTTGTTAATTGTCTACCCACTGTTGGTGTTGTGAGGATATTATTTTGATTTTGGTGCGGGGAATTCTATTTTCTTCTGTTGATGTGTGTGTATTTTATTTATAATACTTAAATACGTAATTCGCAGAGGCGAGGGGTGGAATGTTCTGGTTTTGTTAGTGAGGGGGGGCCTAAGGTGGCAGCTTCTGTAGGAAACTGCTAGAAGTCGCTCCCCTTTGTTCAGTGGACTCGGCCGGGCCTAGGGCGGACCCGCTGCTGGCCAAGGCCAAGCCAATTGGTAGCAGAATGTCCCCTGATAACGCCTCTGCGATAACGTATTTAAATAGGGGAAAACAGGAAAAAGAGGGAGGAGAAGATGTGAAGCAGCTGAGCGGGGGGCAGAGAGGGGGAAGCGCGAGCCTCGTGGGCCTTGCAGGCCTCACCCTCTGGCCTCCCGCCGGGCAGCCGACTGGGCCCAACTCGGCCCGGCCTGGCTGCAAGAAGTGGAGAGGAGATGAGAAGTGAATAAGATGTAAAAAGGATCCTGAGAGGCGTCTGCCAGCCTGTTGTGAGGAACGGCTGCAGACGCCAAGGTCAGTGAAGGAGGAGGGGGAGGAGTAATGCGGCTCCTGGCCAAGATTCCTCTGCAACTCGTGGTGACGACCATGGTGGAGCAGGTTGTCCCCCTGCAGCCCATGGAGGTCCACGGAGGGGCAGAGATCCACCTGCAGCCCGTGGAGGACCCCACGCCGGAGCAGGTGGAGGCCTGAAGGAGGCTGTGCCCCGTGGAGGGCCCGCTGGGACAGCTGCTCTAGAGGGACTGCACCCTGTGGAAGAGATGACCCACGCTGGAGCAGTTTCACAAAGGACTGTGGCCCGTGGGAGGGACCCCACGCTGGAGCAGAGGAGGAATGCGAGGAGGTCTTCCCCCGACGATGATACAGAGGCGTAAAACAACGCGTGATGAACTGACAGCGACCCCCATTCCCTTTTCCAACCCCCCGTGCCGCTCGGGAGGGGAAGGTAGGAGAGATAATGTTAAGCCCGGGAAGAGGGAGGGGTGGGGGGAGGTTATCTTGTTCCCTGTCTCATTCTCCTGCTAATTTTAGAAATAAATGAATAGTTTTCCCCAAGTCGAGTCTGTTTTGCCCGTGACGGTAACTTTAAGGATTTCTCCCCGTCCTTATCTCAAACCTTGAGCCGTTTTTCTTATATAATCTCCTCGTATTCTCTCGGAAGGTGGGGGGAACGAGAGACAGACTGCGTAGTCTGGTCTGATCGGGGCTGAACTACGACAGGGAGCAATCGTCGGACGTTTGTGATTTCTGGGGATTTTTTTTCAGTGGACGCCCAGGTTCAGCGGGTGGTAAATCTCGAAGCCCTGTTGGTCAGGAAAATCCCGGAGCCCCGATATCTGTGGTGCTGTAGATGCGCTGGGAATGGCCGGTGAGGAGCAGCAAGAGCTTGACTGGCTGGCACTTTCGGTGTGGGAGCAATCGTCTGATGTTCGTGATTTTTCTGGGTTTTTTCCAGTGGGCACCCAGGTGCAGCGGGTGGTAAATGTCGAAGCCGTGTTGGTCAGTGAAAGCCCGGAGCCCCGATGTCTGTGGTGCTGTAGATGCACTGGGAATGGCCGGTGAGGAGCAGCAAGAGCTTGACAGGCTGGCACTTTCAGTGTGGGAGCAATCGTGCGACGTTTGTGATTTTTCGGGGTTCTTTTCAGTGGGAGCACAGGTTCAGCAAGTGGTAATCGTCGAAGCCCTGTTGGTCAGGGAAAGCCCGGAGCCCCGATGTCTGTGGTGCTGTAGATGCGCTGCCAATGGCCGGTGAGGAGCAGCAAGAGCTTGACTGGCTGGCACTTTCGGTGTGGGATCAATCGTCCGACGTTTTTGATTTTTCAGGGTTTTTTTTCAGTGCGTAACCAGGTGCAGCTGGTGGTAAACGTCGAAGCCCTGTTGGTCAGGGAAAGCCTGGAGCCGCGATGTCTGTGGTGCTGTAGATGCGCTGCCAATGGCCGTTGAGGAGCAGCAAGAGCTTGACAGGCTGGCACTTTCGTTGTGGGAGCAATCGTCCGATGTTCGTGATTTTTCGGGGTTTTACTTTCAGTGGGCGCCCAGGTTCAGCTGGTGGTAAACGTCGAAGCCCTGTTCATCAGGGAAAGCTCGGAGCCCCGATGTCTGTGGTGCTGTAGATGCGCTGGGAATGGCCGGTAAGGAGCAGCAAGAGCTTGACTGGCTGGCACTTTGGGTGTGGGAGCAATCGTCGGACGTTTTTGATTTTTCGGGGTTTTATTTCAGTGGGCGCCCGGGTTCAGCTGGTGGTAAACGTCGAAGCCCTGTTGGTCAGGGAAATCCCGGAGCCCCGATGTCTGTGGTGCTGTAGTTGCGCTGCCAATGGCCGGTGAGGAGCAGCAAGAGCTTCAGTTGCTGGCACTTTCGGTGTGGGAGCAATCGTGCGACGTTTGTGATTTTTCAGGGTTTTTTTTCAGTGTGTAACCAGGTGCAGCTGGTGGTAAATGTCGAAGCCCTGTTGGTCAGGGAAAGCCCGGAGCCGCGATGTCTGTGGTGCTGTAGATGCGCTGGGAATGGCCGGTGAGGAGCAGCAAGAGCTTGATTTGCTGGCACTTTCGGTGTGGGAGCAATCGTGCGATGTTCGTGATTTTTCGTTTATTTTTTTCAGTGGGCGCCCAGGTGCAGCTGGTGGTAAACGTTGAAGCCCTGTTGTTCAGGGAAAGCCCGGAGCCCCGATGTCTGTGGTGCTGTAGATGCGCTGCCAAAGTCCGGTGAGTACCAGCAAGAGCTTGAGTTGCTGGCACTTTCGGTGTGGGAGGAATCGTCCGACGTTCGTGATTTTTCGGGGTTTTACTTTTAGTGGGCGCCCAGGTGCAGCTGATGGTAAATGTCGAAGCCCTGTTCATCAGGGAAAGCCCGGAGCCCCGATGTCTGTGGTGCTGTAGATGCGCTGGCAATGGCCGGTAAGGAGCAGCAAGAGCTTGACTGGCTGGCACTTTCGGTGTGCGAGCAATCGTCCGACGTTCGTGATTCTTCGGGGTTTTACTTTCAGTGGGCGCCCAGGTGCAGCTGGTGGTAAATGTCGAAGCCCTGTTGGTCAGGGAAAGCCCGGAGCCCCGATGTCTGTGGTGCTGTAGATGCGCTGGGAATGGCCGGTGAGGAGCAGCAAGAGCTTGACTGGCTGGCACTTTCAGTGTGGGATCAGTAGTCCGACGTTTGTGATTTTTCGGGGTTTTTTTCAGTGGGCGCCCAGGTGCAGCTGGTGGTAAACGTCGAAGCCCTGTTGGTCAGGGAAAGCCCGGAGCCCCGATGTCTGTGGTGCTGTAGATGCGCTGGGAATGGGCGGTGAGGAGCAGCAAGAGCTTGACTGGCTGGCACTTTGGGTGTGGGAGCAATCGTCCGATGTTCGTGATTTTTCGGGGTTTTATTTCAGTGGGCGCCCAGGTTCAGCTGGTGGTAAACTTCTAAGCCCTGTTGGTCAGGGAAAGCCCGGAGCCCCGATGTCTGTGGTGCTGTAGATGCACTGCCACTGTCCGGTGAGGAGCAGCAAGAGCTTGACAGGCTGGCACTTTTGGTGTGGGAGCAATAGTCCGACGTTAGTCATTTTTCAGGGTTTTTTTTCAGTGGGCAACTAGGTGCAGCTGGTGGTAAATGTCGAAGCCCTGTTGGTCAGGGAAAGCCCGGAGCCCCGGTGTCTGTGGTGCTGTAGATGCGCTGGGAATGGCCGGTGAGTAGCAGCAAGAGCTTGACAGGCTGGCATTTAAGGTGTGGCAGGAATCGTCCGACATTTGTGATTTCTGGGTTTTTTTTTTCAGGGGGCACCCAGGTGCAGCTGGTGGTAAATGTCGAAGCCCTGTTGGTCAGGGAAAGCCCGGAGCCCCGATGTCTGTGGTGCTGTAGATGCGCTGGGAATGGGCGGTGAGGAGCAGCAAGAGCTTGACAGGCTGGCACTTTCGTTGTGGGAGCAATCGTCCGACGTTCGTGATTTTTCGGGGTTTTATTTCAGTGGGAGCCCAGGTGCAGCTGGTGGTAAATGTCGAAGCCCTGTTGGTCAGGGAAATCTCGGAGCCCCGATACCTGTGGTGCTGTAGATGCGCTGGGAATGGACGGTGAGGAGCAGCAAGAGCTTGACAGGCTGGCATTTAAGGTGTGGCAGGAATCGTCTGACATTTGTGATTTTTGGGGTTTTTTTTTCAGGGGGCACCCAGGTGCAGCTGGTGGTAAACGTCGAAGCCCTGTTGTTCAGGGAAAGCGCAGAACCCCGATGTCTGTGGTGCTGTAGATGCACTGCCAAAGTCCGGTGAGTAGCAGCAAGAGCTTGAGTTGCTGGCACTTTCGGTGTGGGAGGAATCGTCCGACGTTCGTGATTTTTCGGGGTTTTATTTCAGTGGGCGCCCAGGTGCAGCTGGTGGTAAACGTCGAAGCCCTGTTGGTCAGGGAAAGCCCGGAGCCCCGATGTCTGTGGTGCTGTAGATGCGCTGGGAATGGGCGGTGAGGAGCAGCAAGAGCTTGACAGGGTGGCACTTTCGGTGTGGGAGCAGTCGTCCGACGTTCGTGATTTTTGCGGTTTTTTTTTCAGTGGGCGCCAAGGTGCAGCTGGTGGTAAACGTCGAAGCCCTGTTCGTCAGGGAAATTCCAGAGCCCTGATGTCTGTGGTGCTATAGATGCGCTGGGAATGTCCGGTGAGTAGCAGCAAGAGCTTGACAGGCTGGCATTTAAGGTGTGGCAGGAATCGTCCGACATTTGTGATTTTTGGAGTTTTTTTTTCAGGCGGCACCCAGGTGCAGCTGGTGGTAAACGTCGAAGCCCTGTTGGTCAGGGAAAGCCCGGAGCCCCGATGTCTGTGGTGCTGTAGATGCGCTGGGAATGGCCGGTGAGGAGCAGCAAGAGATTGTGTTGCTCGCAATTTCGGTTTGGGTGCAATCGTCCGACGTTCGTGATTTTTTGGGTTTTTTTTCCAGTGGGCGCCCAGGTTCAGCTGGTGGTAAACTTCGAAGCCCTGTTCGTCAGGGAATGCCCGGAGCCCCGATGTCTGTGGTGCTGTAGATGAGCTGCCAGTGGCCGGTGAGGAACTGCAAGAGCTTGACTGGCTGGCACTTTCGGTGTGGGATCAATTGTCCGACGTTTTTGATTTTTCAGGGTTTTTTTTCAGTGGCCAACTAGGTGCAGCTGGTGGTAAATGTCGAAGCCCTGTTGGTCAGGGAAAGCCCGGAGCCCCGATGTCTGTGGTGCTGTAGTTGCGCTGCCAATGGCCGGTGAGGAGCAGCAAGAGCTTGAGTTGCTGGCACTTTCGGTGTGGGAGCAATCGTCCGACGTTTGTGATTTTTCAGGGTTTTTTTTCAGTGGGCGCCCAGGTGCAGCTGGTGGTAAACGTTGAAGCCCTGTTGTTCAGGGAAAGCCCGGAGCCCCGATGTCTGTGGTGCTGTAGATGCACTGCCAAAGTCCGGTGAGTACCAGCAAGAGCTTGAGTTGCTGGCACTTTCGGTGTGGGAGGAATCGTCCGACGTTCGTGATTTTTCGGGGTTTTACTTTCAGTGGGCGCCCAGGTGCAGCTGATGGTAAATGTCGAAGCCCTGTTCATCAGGGAAAGCCCGGAGCCCCGATGTCTGTGGTGCTGTAGATGGGCTGGCAATGGCCGGTAAGGAGCAGCAAGAGCTTGACTGGCTGGCACTTTCGGTGTGCGAGCAATCGTCCGACGTTCGTGATTCTTCGGGGTTTTACTTTCAGTGGGCGCCCAGGTGCAGCTGGTGGTAAATGTCGAAGCCCTGTTGGTCAGGGAAAGCCCGGACACCCGATGTCTGTGGTGCTGTAGATGCGCTGCCAATGGGCGGTGAGGAGCAGCAAGACCTTGACAGGCTGGCACTTTCGTTGTGGGAGCAATCGTCCGACGTTCGTGATTTTTCGGGGTTTTATTTCAGTGGGCGCCCAGGTGCAGCTGGTGGTAAATGTCGAAGCCCTGTTGGTCAGGGAAAGCCCGGAGCCGCGATGTCTGTGGTGCTGTAGATGGGCTGGCAATGGCCGGTGAGGAGCAGCAAGAGCTTGACTGGCTGGCACTTTCGGTGTGGGAGCAATCGTCCGACGTTTGTGATTTTTCGTTTATTTTTTTCAGTGGGCGCCCAGGTGCAGCGGGTGGTAAACGTCGAAGCCCAGTTGGTCAGGGAAAGCCCGGAGCCCCGATGTCTGTGGTGCTGTAGATGCGCTGGGAATGGCCGGTGAGGAGCAGCAAGAGCTTGACTGGCTGGCACTTTTGGTGTGGGAGCAATAGTCCGATGTTTGTGATTATTCGGGGTTTTTTTTCAGTGGGAGCCCAGGTGCAGCTGGTGGTAAACGTCGAAGCCCTGTTGGTCAGGGAAAGCCCGGAGCCCCGATGTCTGTGGTGCTGTAGATGCACTGCCAAAGTCCGGTGAGGAGCAGCAAGAGCTTGACTGGCTGGCACTTTGGGTGTGGGAGCAATCGTCCGACGTTCGTGATTTTTGGGGGTTTTATTTCAGTGGGTGACCAGGTGCAGCTGGTGGTAAATGTCGAAGCCCTGTTGGTCAGGGAAATCCCGGAGCCCCGATGTCTGTGGTGCTGTAGTTGCGCTGCCAATGGCCGGTGAGGAGCAGCAAGAGCTTGAGTTGCTGGCACTTTCGGTGTGGGAGCAATCGTGCGACGTTTGTGATTTTTCAGGGTTTTTTTTCAGTGTGTAACCAGGTGCAGCTGGTGGTAAATGTCGAAGCCCTGTTGGTCAGGGAAAGCCCGGAGCCGCGATGTCTGTGGTGCTGTAGATGCGCTGGGAATGGCCGGTGAGGAGCAGCAAGAGCTTGATTTGCTGGCACTTTCGGTGTGGGAGCAATCGTGCGATGTTCGTGATTTTTCGTTTATTTTTTTCAGTGGGCGCCCAGGTGCAGCTGATGGTAAACGTTGAAGCCCTGTTGTTCAGGGAAAGCCCGGAGCCCCGATGTCTGTGGTGCTGTAGATGCGCTGCCAAAGTCTGGTGAGTACCAGCAAGAGCTTGAGTTGCTGGCACTTTCGGTGTGGGAGGAATCGTCCGACGTTCGTGATTTTTCGGGGTTTTACTTTTAGTGGGCGCCCAGGTGCAGCTGATGGTAAATGTCGAAGCCCTGTTCATCAGGGAAAGCCCGGAGCCCCGATGTCTGTGGTGCTGTAGATGCGCTGGCAATGGCCGGTAAGGAGCAGCAAGAGCTTGACTGGCTGGCACTTTCGGTGTGCGAGCAATCGTCCGACGTTCGTGATTCTTCGGGATTTTACTTTCAGTGGGCGCCCAGGTGCAGCTGGTGGTAAATGTCGAAGCCCTGTTGGTCAGGGAAAGCCCGGAGCCCCGATGTCTGTGGTGCTGTAGATGCGCTGCCAATGGCCGGTGAGGAGCAGCAAGAGCTTGAGTTGCTGGCACTTTCGTTGTGGGAGCAATCGTCCGACGTTCGTGATTTTTCGGGGTTTTATTTCAGTGGGCGCCCAGGTGCAGCTGGTGGTAAATGTCGAAGCCCTGTTGGTCAGGGAAAGCCCGGAGCCCCGATGTCTGTGGTGCTGTAGATGCGCTGGGAATGGCCGGTGAGGAGCAGCAAGAGCTTGACTGGCTGGCACTTTCAGTGTGGGATCAGTAGTCCGACGTTTGTGATTTTTCGGGGTTTTTTTCAGTGGGCGCCCAGGTGCAGCTGGTGGTAAACGTCGAAGCCCTGTTGGTCAGGGAAAGCCCGGAGCCCCGATGTCTGTGGTGCTGTAGATGCGCTGGGAATGGGCGGTGAGGAGCAGCAAGAGCTTGACTGGCTGGCACTTTGGGTGTGGGAGCAATCGTCCGATGTTCGTGATTTTTCGGGGTTTTATTTCAGTGGGCGCCCAGGTTCAGCTGGTGGTAAACTTCTAAGCCCTGTTGGTCAGGGAAAGCCCGGAGCCCCGATGTCTGTGGTGCTGTAGATGCACTGCCACTGTCCGGTGAGGAGCAGCAAGAGCTTGACAGGCTGGCACTTTTGGTGTGGGAGCAATAGTCCGACGTTAGTCATTTTTCAGGGTTTTTTTTCAGTGGGCAACTAGGTGCAGCTGGTGGTAAATGTCGAAGCCCTGTTGGTCAGGGAAAGCCCGGAGCCCCGGTGTCTGTGGTGCTGTAGATGCGCTGGGAATGGCCGGTGAGTAGCAGCAAGAGCTTGACAGGCTGGCATTTAAGGTGTGGCAGGAATCGTCCGACATTTGTGATTTCTGGGTTTTTTTTTTCAGGGGGCACCCAGGTGCAGCTGGTGGTAAATGTCGAAGCCCGGTTCGTCAGGGAAAGCCCAGAGCCGCGATGTCTTTGGTGCTGTAGATGCGCTGGGAATGGGCGGTGAGGAGCAGCAAGAGCTTGACTGGCTGGCACTTTCGGTGTGGGAGCAATAGTCTGACGTTCGTGATTTTTCGGGGTTTTTTTTCAGTGTGTAACCAGGTGCAGCTGGTGGTAAATGTCGAAGCCCTGTTGGTCAGGGAAAGCCCGGAGCCCCGATGTCTGTGGTGCTGTAGATGCGCTGGGAATGGGCGGTGAGGAGCAGCAAGAGCTTGACAGGCTGGCACTTTCGTTGTGGGAGCAATCGTCCGACGTTCGTGATTTTTCGGGGTTTTATTTCAGTGGGAGCCCAGGTGCAGCTGGTGGTAAATGTCGAAGCCCTGTTGGTCAGGGAAATCTCGGAGCCCCGATACCTGTGGTGCTGTAGATGCGCTGGGAATGGACGGTGAGGAGCAGCAAGAGCTTGACAGGCTGGCATTTAAGGTGTGGCAGGAATCGTCTGACATTTGTGATTTTTGGGGTTTTTTTTTCAGGGGGCACCCAGGTGCAGCTGGTGGTAAACGTCGAAGCCCTGTTGTTCAGGGAAAGCGCAGAACCCCGATGTCTGTGGTGCTGTAGATGCACTGCCAAAGTCCGGTGAGTAGCAGCAAGAGCTTGAGTTGCTGGCACTTTCGGTGTGGGAGGAATCGTCCGACGTTCGTGATTTTTCGGGGTTTTATTTCAGTGGGCGCCCAGGTGCAGCTGGTGGTAAACGTCGAAGCCCTGTTGGTCAGGGAAAGCCCGGAGCCCCGATGTCTGTGGTGCTGTAGATGCGCTGGGAATGGGCGGTGAGGAGCAGCAAGAGCTTGACAGGGTGGCACTTTCGGTGTGGGAGCAGTCGTCCGACGTTCGTGATTTTTGCGGTTTTTTTTTCAGTGGGCGCCAAGGTGCAGCTGGTGGTAAACGTCGAAGCCCTGTTCGTCAGGGAAATTCCAGAGCCCTGATGTCTGTGGTGCTATAGATGCGCTAGGAATGTCCGGTGAGTAGCAGCAAGAGCTTGACAGGCTGGCATTTAAGGTGTGGCAGGAATCGTCCGACATTTGTGATTTTTGGAGTTTTTTTTTCAGGCGGCACCCAGGTGCAGCTGGTGGTAAACGTCGAAGCCCTGTTGGTCAGGGAAAGCCCGGAGCCGCGATGTCTGTGGTGCTGTAGATGCGCTGGGAATGGCCGGTGAGGAGCAGCAAGAGATTGTGTTGCTCGCAATTTCGGTTTGGGTGCAATCGTCCGACGTTCGTGATTTTTTGGGTTTTTTTTCCAGTGGGCGCCCAGGTTCAGCTGGTGGTAAACTTCGAAGCCCTGTTCGTCAGGGAATGCCCGGAGCCCCGATGTCTGTGGTGCTGTAGATGAGCTGCCAGTGGCCGGTGAGGAACTGCAAGAGCTTGACTGGCTGGCACTTTCGGTGTGGGATCAATTGTCCGACGTTTTTGATTTTTCAGGGTTTTTTTTCAGTGGCCAACTAGGTGCAGCTGGTGGTAAATGTCGAAGTCCTGTTGGTCAGGGAAAGCCCAGAGCCGCGATGTCTGTGGTGCTGTAGATGCGCTGCCAATGGCCGGTGAGGAGCAGCAAGAGCTTCAGTTGCTGGCACTTTCAGTGTGGGATCAATCGTCCGACGTTTTTAATTTTTCAGGGTTTTTTTTCAGTGGTCAACCAGGTGCAGCGGGTGGTAAATGTCGAAGCCCTGTTGGTCAGGGTAAGCCCGGAGCCCCGATGTCTGTGGTACTGTAGATGCACTGCCAATGGGCGGTGAGTAGCAGCAAGAGCTTGACTGGCTGGCACTTTCGCTGTGGGACCAATCGTCCGACGTTTGTTATTTTTCGTTTATTTTTTTCAGTGGGCGCCCAGGTTCAGCTGGTGGTAAACGTCGAAGCCCAGTTGGTCAGGGAAAGCCCGGAGCCCCGATGTCTGTGGTGCTGTAGATGCACTGCCAAAGTCCGGTGAGTAGCAGCAGGAACTTGAGTTGCTGGCACTTTCGCTGTGGGAATAATCGTCCGACGTTCGTGATTCTTCGGGGTTTTACTTTCAGTGGGCGCCCAGGTTCTGCTGGTGGTAAACTTCTAAGCCCTGATGGTCAGGGAAAGCCCGGAGCCCCGATGTCTGTGGGGCTGTAGATGCGCTGGCAATGGCCCATGAGGAGTATCAGTAGCGTGACCCGATGACAATTAAGGTGTGGGAGCAATCGTCCGACATTTGTGATTTTTGGGGATTTTTTTTAGGTGGGCGCCCAGGTGCAGCTGGTGGTAAACGTCGAAGCCCTGTTGGTCAGGGAAAGCCCGGAGCCCCGGTGTCGGTGGTGCTGTAGATGCGCTGGGAATGGGCGGTGAGGAGCAGCAAGAGCTTGACTGGCTGGCACTTTTGGTGTGGGAGCAATCGTCCGACGTTCGTGATTTTTCATTTATTTTTTTCAGTGGGCGCCCAGGTGCAGCTGGTGGTAAACGTCGAAGCCCTGTTGTTCAGGGAAAGCGGAGAACCCCGATGTCTGTGGTGCTGTAGATGCACTGCCAAAGTCCGGTGAGTAGCAGCAAGAGCTTGAGTTGCTGGCACTTTCGGTGTGGGAGCAATTGTCCGACGTTTGTGATTTTTCGGGGTTTTATTTCAGTGGGCGCCCAGGTGCAGCTGGTGGTAAACGTCGAAGCCCTGTTGGTCAGGGAAAGCGTAGAGCCCCGATGTCTGTGGTGCTGTAGATGCGCTGGGAATGGCCGGTGAGGAGCAGCAAGAGCTTGACTGGCTGGCACTTTGGGTGTGGGAGCAATCGTCCGACGTTTGTGATTATTCGGGGTTTTTTTTCAGTGGGAGCCCAGGTGCAGCTGGTGGTAACAGTCAAAGCCCTGTTGGTCAGGGAAAGCCCGGAGCCCCGATGTCTGTGGCGCTGTAGATGCGCTGCCCATGGCCGCTGAGGAGCAGCAAGAGCTTGTGTTGCTGGCACTTTTGGTGTGGGAGCAATTGTCCGACGTTCGTGATTTTTCGGGGTTTTATTTCAGTGGGCGCCCAGGTTCAGCTGGTGGTAAACGTCGAAGCCCTGATCGTCAGGGAAAGTCCAGAGCCCTGATGTCTGTGGTGCTGTAGATGCGCTGGGAATGGGCGGTGAGGAGCAGCAAGAGCTTGACAGGCTGGCATTTAAGGTGTGGCAGGAATCGTCCAACGTTTGTGATTTTTCGGGCTTTTTTTTCAGTGGGCGCCCAGGTGCAGCTGGTGGTAAACATCGAAGCCCTGTTGGTCAGGGAAAGCCCGGAGCCCCGATGTCTGTGGTGCTGTAGATGCACTGCCAATGTCCGGTGAGTAGCAGCAGGAGCTTTAGTTGCTGGCACTTTCGGTGTGGGAGTAATCGTCCGACGTTCGTGATTTTTTGGGGTTTTTTTTCAGTGGGAGCGCAGGTGCACCTGGTGGTAAACGTCGAAGCCCTGTTGGTCAGGGAAAGCCCGGAGCCGCGATGTCTGTGGTGCTGTAGATGCACTGCCAAAGTCCGGTGAGAAGCAGCATGAGCTTGAGTTGCTGGCGCTTTCGGTGTGGGAGCAATCGTCTGATGTTCGTGATATTTCGTTATTTTTTTCAGTGGGCGCCCAGGTGCAGCTGATGGTAAACGTCGAAGGCCTGTTGGTCAGGGAAAGCCCGGAGCCCCGATGTCTGTGGTGCTGTACATGCGCTGCCAATGGCCGGTGAGCAGCAGCAAGAGCTTGACTGGCTGGCACTTTCGGTGTGGGAGCAATCGTCCTTCGTTTTTAATTTTTCAGGGTTTTTTTTCAGTGGGCGCCCAGGTTCAGCTGGTGGTAAACTTCTGAGCCCTGTTGGTCAGGGAAAGCCCGGAGCCCCGATGTCTGTGGTGCTGTAGATGCGCTGCCAATGGCCGGTGAGGAGCAGCAAGAGCTTGACAGGCTGGCACTTTCGGTGTGGGAGTGTCCTGGGTTTGGCTAGGATAGAGTTAATATTTATCTGAGCTGGGTGGAGAACTGAAGCTGGTAGCCCCTATGGCTGGGATAGTTCAATAATTAGCTAACAGCTGGGGTTAATTTACCCAAATTAGCCAAAGGGCTATTCCATCCCATCTGACATCATGCTCAGTATGTAAGTGAGGAGGGTGCTGAAGGGAGGCCCTTGCTAGTTGGAAGAGACTGGATGTGGAGTTCTGTTGTGAGTTATTGTACTGTATTTGTGTTCCATCACTGTCTTGTTTTCTTCTGTCATTACTGTTAAATTTACTTTTTGTTCAATCTCAACCCGCGTGTTTGGTTTTTTTTTTCCCTGGTTTTTTTTTGTTTGTCAAATCTCCTCCTATTCTCTCAGAGAGTGGGGGGAGTGAGAGAGAGACTGCGTAGTCTGGTCCGCGTTGGGGCTGAACTACGACAGTTATTTTGGCGCCCAACGTGGGGCTCGAGGAATTTGAGGTAAGGATTGAGTTTAATTGGGAGCAGTAACGGGCAAAACAGGGACTGAACTTGACAAAAGAGCAAAATGATTATGGGGAATTTATGTTCTGATTGTGGTGAAGGGATAAGTGGTGAATTGTTTGTTAATTGTCTACCCACTGTTGGTGTTGTGAGGATATTATTTTGATTTTGGTGCGGGGAATTCTATTTTCTTCTGTTGATGTGTGTGTATTTTATTTATAATACTTAAATACGTAATTCGCAGAGGCGAGGGGTGGAATGTTCTGGTTTTGTTAGTGAGGGGGGGCCTAAGGTGGCAGCTTCTGTAGGAAACTGCTAGAAGTCGCTCCCCTTTGTTCAGTGGACTCGGCCGGGCCTAGGGCGGACCCGCTGCTGGCCAAGGCCAAGCCAATTGGTAGCAGAATGTCCCGTGATAACGCCTCTGCGATAACGTATTTAAATAGGGGAAAACAGGAAAAAGAGGGAGGAGAAGATGTGAAGCAGCTGAGCGGGGGGCAGAGAGGGGGAAGCGCGAGCCTCGTGGGCCTTGCAGGCCTCACCCTCTGGCCTCCCGCCGGGCAGCCGACTGGGCCCAACTCGGCCCGGCCTGGCTGCAAGAAGTGGAGAGGAGATGAGAAGTGAATAAGATGTAAAAAGGATCCTGAGAGGCGTCTGCCAGCCTGTTGTGAGGAACGGCTGCAGACGCCAAGGTCAGTGAAGGAGGAGGGGGAGGAGTAATGCGGCTCCTGGCCAAGATTCCTCTGCAACTCGTGGTGACGACCATGGTGGAGCAGGTTGTCCCCCTGCAGCCCATGGAGGTCCACGGAGGGGCAGAGATCCACCTGCAGCCCGTGGAGGACCCCACGCCGGAGCAGGTGGAGGCCTGAAGGAGGCTGTGCCCCGTGGAGGGCCCGCTGGGACAGCTGCTCTAGAGGGACTGCACCCTGTGGAAGAGATGACCCACGCTGGAGCAGTTTCACAAAGGACTGTGGCCCGTGGGAGGGACCCCACGCTGGAGCAGAGGAGGAATGCGAGGAGGTCTTCCCCCGACGATGATACAGAGGCGTAAAACAACGCGTGATGAACTGACAGCGACCCCCATTCCCTTTTCCAACCCCCCGTGCCGCTCGGGAGGGGAAGGTAGGAGAGATAATGTTAAGCCCGGGAAGAGGGAGGGGTGGGGGGAGGTTATCTTGTTCCCTGTCTCATTCTCCTGCTAATTTTAGAAATAAATGAATAGTTTTCCCCAAGTCGAGTCTGTTTTGCCCGTGACGGTAACTTTAAGGATTTCTCCCCGTCCTTATCTCAAACCTTGAGCCGTTTTTCTTATATAATCTCCTCGTATTCTCTCGGAAGGTGGGGGGAACGAGAGACAGACTGCGTAGTCTGGTCTGATCGGGGCTGAACTACGACAGGGAGCAATCGTCGGACGTTTGTGATTTCTGGGGATTTTTTTTCAGTGGACGCCCAGGTTCAGCGGGTGGTAAATCTCGAAGCCCTGTTGGTCAGGAAAATCCCGGAGCCCCGATATCTGTGGTGCTGTAGATGCGCTGGGAATGGCCGGTGAGGAGCAGCAAGAGCTTGACTGGCTGGCACTTTCGGTGTGGGAGCAATCGTCTGATGTTCGTGATTTTTCTGGGTTTTTTCCAGTGGGCACCCAGGTGCAGCGGGTGGTAAATGTCGAAGCCGTGTTGGTCAGTGAAAGCCCGGAGCCCCGATGTCTGTGGTGCTGTAGATGCACTGGGAATGGCCGGTGAGGAGCAGCAAGAGCTTGACAGGCTGGCACTTTCAGTGTGGGAGCAATCGTGCGACGTTTGTGATTTTTCGGGGTTCTTTTCAGTGGGAGCACAGGTTCAGCAAGTGGTAATCGTCGAAGCCCTGTTGGTCAGGGAAAGCCCGGAGCCCCGATGTCTGTGGTGCTGTAGATGCGCTGCCAATGGCCGGTGAGGAGCAGCAAGAGCTTGACTGGCTGGCACTTTCGGTGTGGGATCAATCGTCCGACGTTTTTGATTTTTCAGGGTTTTTTTTCAGTGCGTAACCAGGTGCAGCTGGTGGTAAACGTCGAAGCCCTGTTGGTCAGGGAAAGCCTGGAGCCGCGATGTCTGTGGTGCTGTAGATGCGCTGCCAATGGCCGTTGAGGAGCAGCAAGAGCTTGACAGGCTGGCACTTTCGTTGTGGGAGCAATCGTCCGATGTTCGTGATTTTTCGGGGTTTTACTTTCAGTGGGCGCCCAGGTTCAGCTGGTGGTAAACGTCGAAGCCCTGTTCATCAGGGAAAGCTCGGAGCCCCGATGTCTGTGGTGCTGTAGATGCGCTGGGAATGGCCGGTAAGGAGCAGCAAGAGCTTGACTGGCTGGCACTTTGGGTGTGGGAGCAATCGTCGGACGTTTTTGATTTTTCGGGGTTTTATTTCAGTGGGCGCCCGGGTTCAGCTGGTGGTAAACGTCGAAGCCCTGTTGGTCAGGGAAAGCCCGGAGCCCCGATGTCTGTGGTGCTGTAGATACACTGCCAATGGCCGGTGTTCAGCAGCTAGAGCTTGACTGTCTGGCACTTGTGGTGTGGGAGCAATCGTCCGACGTTCGTCATTTTTCAGGGTTTTTTTTCAGTGGGCAACCAGGTGCAGCTGGTGGTAAACGTTGAAGCCCTGTTGTTCAGGGAAAGCCCGGAGCCCCGATGTCTGTGGTGCTGTAGATGCACTGCCAAAGTCCGGTGAGTAGCTGCAAGAGCTTGACTGGCTGGCACTTTTAGTGTGGGAGCAATCGTCCGACGTTCGTGGTTTTTCGGAGTTTTATTTCAGTGGGAGCCCAGGTTCAGGTGGTGGTAAACGTCGAAGCCCTGTTGGTCAGGGAAAGCCCGGAGCCCCAATGTCTGCGGTGTTGTAGATGCGCTGGGAATGGCCGGTGAGGAGCAGCAAGAGCTTGACAGGCTGGCATTTAAGGTGTGGCAGGAATCGTCTGACGTTTGTGATTTTTGGGGTTTTTTTTTCAGGGGGCACCCAGGTGCAGCTGGTGGTAAATGTCGAAGCCCGGTTCGTCAGGGAAAGCCCGGAGCCCCGATGTCTGTGGTGCTGTAGATGCGCTGCCAATGGCCGGTGAGTAGCAGCAAGAGCTTGAGTTGCTGGCACTTCAGGTGTGGGAGCAATCGTCCGACGTTCGTGATTTTTCGGGGTTTTACTTTCAGTGGGTGCCCAGCTTCAGCGAGTGGTAAACGTCGAAGCCCTGTTCATCAGGGAAAGCCCGGAGCCCCGATGTCTGTGGTGCTGTAGATGCGCTGGGAATGGGCGGTGAGGGGCAGCAAGAGCTTGACAGGCTGGCACTTTTGGTGTGGGAGCAATCGTCCGACGTTCGTGATATTTCGTTTATTTTTTTCAGTGGGCGCCCAGGTGCAGCTGGTGGTAAACGTCGAAGCCCTGTTTGTCAGGGAAAGCCCGGAGCCCCGATATCTGTGGTGCTGTAGATGCGCTGCCAATGGCCGGGGAGGAGCAGCAAGAGCTTGACTGGCTGGCACTTTTGGTGTGGGAGCAATCGTCCGATGTTCGTGATTTTTCGTTTATTTTTTTCAGTGGGCGCCCAGGTGCAGCTGGTGGTAAACGTCGAAGCCTGGTTCGTCAGGGAAAGCCCGGAGCCCCGATGTCTGTAGTGCTGTAGATGCGCTGGGAATGGCCAGTGAGTAGCAGCAAGAGCTTGAGTTGCTGGCACTTTCGGTGTGGGAGTAATCGTCCGACGTTCGTGATTTTTCAGGGTTCTTTTCAGTGGGCGCCCAGGTGCAGCTGGTGGTAAACGTCGAAGCCCTGATCGTCACGGAAAGTCCAGAGCCCTGATGTCTGTGGTGCTGTAGATGCGCTGCCAATGGCCGGTGAGGAGCAGCAAGAGCTTGACTGGCTGGCACTTTTGGTGTGGGAGCAATCGTCCGACGTTCGTGATTTTTCTTTTATTTTTTTCAGTGGGCGCCCAGGTGCAGCTGGTGGTAAACGTCGAAGCCCTGATCGTCACGGAAAGTCCAGAGCCCTGATGTCTGTGGTGCTGTAGATGCGCTGGGAATGGCCAGTGAGTAGCAGCAAGAGCTTGAGTTGCTGGCACTTTCGGTGTGGGAGCAATTGTCCGACGTTCGTGATTTTTCGGGGTTTTATTTCAGTGGGCGCCCAGGTGCAGCGGGTGGTAAACGTCGAAGCCCTGTTGGTCAGGGAAAGCGTAGAGCCCCGATGTCTGTGGTGCTGTAGATGCGCTGGGAATGGCCGGTGAGGAGCAGCAAGAGCTTGACTGGCTGGCACTTTGGGTGTGGGAGCAATCGTCCGACGTTTGTGATTATTCGGGGTTTTTTTTCAGTGGGAGCCCAGGTGCAGCTGGTGGTAACAGTCAAAGCCCTGTTGGTCAGGGAAAGCCCGGAGCCCCGATGTCTGTGGCGCTGTAGATGCGCTGCCCATGGCCGCTGAGGAGCAGCAAGAGCTTGTGTTGCTGGCACTTTTGGTGTGGGAGCAATTGTCCGACGTTCGTGATTTTTCGGGGTTCTTTTCAGTGGGCGCCCAGGTTCAGCTGGTGGTAAACGTCGAAGCCCTGATCGTCAGGGAAAGTCCAGAGCCCTGATGTCTGTGGTGCTGTAGATGCGCTGGGAATGGGCGGTGAGGAGCAGCAAGAGCTTGACAGGCTGGCATTTAAGGTGTGGCAGGAATCGTCCAACGTTTGTGATTTTTCGGGGTTTTTTTTCAGTGGGCGCCCAGGTGCAGCTGGTGGTAAACATCGAAGCCCTGTTGGTCAGGGAAAGCCCGGAGCCCCGATGTCTGTGGTGCTGTAGATGCACTGCCAAAGTCCGGTGAGAAGCAGCATGAGCTTGAGTTGCTGGCACTTTCGGTGTGGGAGCAATCGTCTGATGTTCGTGATATTTCGTTATTTTTTTCAGTGGGCGCCCAGGTGCAGCTGATGGTAAATGTCGAAGGCCTGTTAGTCAGGGAAAGCCCGGAGCCCCGATGTCTGTGGTGCTGTACATGCGCTGCCAATGGCTGGTGAGCAGCAGCAAGAGCTTGACTGGCTGGCACTTTCGGTGTGGGAGCAATCGTCCGTCGTTTTTAATTTTTCAGGGTTTTTTTTCAGTGGGCGCCCAGGTTCAGCTGGTGGTAAACGTCGAAGCCCTGTTGGTCAGGGAAAGCTCGGAGCCCCGATACCTGTGGTGCTGTAGATGCGCTGCCAATGGGCGGTGAGTAGCAGCAAGAGCTTGGCTGGCTGGCACTTTTGGTGTGGGAGCAATCGTCCGACGTTCGTGATTTTTCAGGGTTTTTTTTCAGTGGGTAACCAGGTGCAGCTGGTGGTAAACGTCGAAGCCCTGTTCGTCAGGGAAAGTCCAGAGCCCTGATGTCTGTGGTGCTGTAGATGCGCTGGGAATGGCCGGTAAGTAGCAGCAAGAGCTTGACAGGCTGGCATTTAAGGTGTGGCAGGAATCGTCTGACATTTGTGATTTTTGGGGTTTTTTTTTCAGGGGGCACCCAGGTGCAGCTGGTGGTAAATGTCGAAGCCCTGTTGTTCAGGGAAAGCCCGGAACCCCGATGTCTGTGGTGCTGTAGATGCACTGCCAATGGCCGGTGAGGAGCAGCAAGAGCTTGACAGGCTGGCACTTTGGGTGTGGGAGCAATCGTCGGACGTTCGTGATTTTTCGGGGTTTTATTTCAGTGGGCGCCCAGGTGCAGCTGGTGGTAAACGTCGAAGCCCTGTTGGTCAGGGAAAGCCCGGAGCCCCGATGTCTGTGGTGCTGTAGATGCGCTGGGAATGGCCGGTGTTCAGCAGCTAGAGCTTGACTGTCTGGCACTTTTGGTGTGGGAGCAATCGTCCGACGTTCGTGATTTTTCGGGGTTCTTTTCAGTGGGAGCCCAGGTTCAGCGAGTGGTAAACGTCGAAGCCCTGTTGGTCAGGGAAAGCCCGGAGCCCCGATGTCTGTGGTGCTGTAGATGCACTGCCACTCTCCGGTGAGGAGCAGCAAGAGCTTGACTGGCTGGCACTTTTGGTGTGGGAGCAATCGTCCGACGTTCGTGATTTTTCGGGGTTTTACTTTCAGTGGGCGCACAGGTGCAGCTGGTGGTAAATGTCGAAGCCGTGTTGGTCAGGGAAAGCCCGGAGCCCCGATGTCTGTGGTGCTGTAGATGCGCTGGGAATGGGCGGTGAGGAGCAGCAGGAGCTTGAGTTGCTGGCACTTTCAGTGTGGGAGCAATCGTCGGACGTTTGTGATTTTTGGGGATTTTTATTCACTGGGCGCCCAGGTTCAGTAGGTGGTAAACATCGAAGGCCTGTTGGTCAGGGAAAGCCCAGAGCCCCGATGTCTGTGGTGCTGTAGATGCGCTGGGAATGGCCGGTGAGGAGCAGCAAGAGCTTGACAGGCTGGCATTTAAGGTGTGGCAGGAATCGTCCGACGTTCGTGATTTTTGGGGTTTTTTTTTCAGGGGGCACCCAGGTGCAGCTGGTGGTAAATGTCGAAGCCCTGTTGGTCAGGGAAAGCCCGGAGCCCCGATGTCTGTGGTGCTGTAGATGCGCTGGGAATGGGCGGTGAGGAGCAGCAAGAGCTTGACAGGCTGGCACTTTCGGTGTGGGAGCAATCGTCCGACGTTTTTGATTTTTCAGGGTTTTTTTTCAGTGGGCGCCCAGGTTCAGCTGGTGGTAAACGTCGAAGCCCTGTTTGTCAGGGAAATTCCAGAGCCCTGATGTCTGTGGTGCTGTAGATGCGCTGGGAATGGCCGGTGAGTAGCAGCAAGAGCTTGACAGGCTGGCATTTAAGGTGTGGCAGGAATCGTCCGACATTTGTGTTTTTTGGGGTTTTTTTTTTAGGGGGCACCCAGGTGCAGCTGGTGGTAAATGTCGAAGCCCTGTTGGTCAGGTAAATCCCGGAGCCCCGATGTCTGTGGTGCTGTAGATGCGCTGGGAATGGCCGGTGAGGAGCAGCAAGAGCTTGACTGTCTGGCACTTTCGGTGTGGGAGCAATCTTAGGACGTTTGTGATTTTTGGGGATTTTTATTCACTGGGCGCCCAGGTTCAGCTGGTGGTAAACGTTGAAGCCCTGTTGGTCAGGGAAAGCCCGGAGCCCCGATGTCTGTGCTGCTGTAGATGTGCTGCCTATGGCCGGTGAGGAGCAGCAAGAGCTTGACTGGCTGGCACTTTGGGTGTGCGAGCAATCGTCGGACGTTCGTGATTTTTCGGGGTTTTATTTCAGTGGGCGCCCAGGTGCAGCTGGTGGTAAACGTCGAAGCCCTGTTGGTCAGGGAAAGGTCGGAGCCCCGATATCTGTGATGCTGTAGATGCGCTGGGAATGGCCGGTGAGGAGCAGCAAGAGCTTGACAGGCTGGCACTTTCGGTGTGGGAGTAATAGTCCGATGTTCGTGATTTTTCGTTTATTTTTTCCAGTGGGAGCCCAGGTTTAGCTAGTTGTAAACGTCGAAGCCCTGTTGGTCAGGGAAAGCCAGGAGCCCCGATGTCTGTGGTGCTGTAGATGCGCTGGGAATGGCCGGTGAGGAGAAGCAAGAGCTTATGTTGCTGGCACTTTCGGTGTGGGAGCAATCGTCCGACGTTCGTGATTTTTCGGGGTTTTATTTCACTGGGCGCCCCGGTTCAGCTGGTGGTAAACGTCTAAGCCCTGTTGGTCAGGGAAAGCCCGGAGCCCCGATGTCTGTGGTGCTGTAGATGCGCTGGGAATGGCCCGTGAGGAGCAGCAAGAGCTTGTGTTGCTGGTACTTTCGGTGTGGGAGCAATCGTCCGACGTTTTTGATTTTTCAGGGTTTTTTTTCAGTGGGTGCCCAGGTGCTGCTGGTGGTAAACGTCGAAGCCCTGTTGGTCAGGGAAGGCCCGGAGCCCCGATGTCTGTGGTGCTGTAGATGCGCTGGGAATGGCTGGTGAGGAGCAGCAAGAGCTTGACAGGCTGGCACTTTCGGTGTGGGAGCAATCGTCCGACGTTTTTGATGTTTTAGGGTTTTTTTTCAGTGTGCGCCCAGCTGCAGCTGGTGGTAAACGTCGAAGCCCTGTTGGTCAGGGAAAGCCCGGAGCCCCGATGTCTGTGGTGCTGTAGATGCGCTGGGAATGGCTGGTGAGGAGCAGCAAGAGCTTGACAGGCTGGCACTTTCGGTGTGGGAGCAATCGTCCGACGTTTTTGATGTTTCAGGGTTTTTTTTCAGTGTGCGCCCAGCTGCAGCTGGTGGTAAACGTCGAAGCCCTGTTGGTCAGGGAAAGCCCGGAGCCCCGATGTCTGTAGTGCTGTAGATGCGCTGGGAATGGCCGGTGAGTAGCAGCAAGAGCTTGAGTTGCTGGCACTTTCGGTGTGGGAGTAATCGTCCGATGTTCGTGATTTTTCGGGGTTCTTTTCAGTGGGAGCCCAGGTGCAGCGGGTGGTAAACGTCGAAGCCCTGTTGGTCAGGGAAAGCCCGGAGCCCTGATATCTGTGGTGCTGTAGATGCACTGCCAATGCCCGGTGAGGAGCAGGAAGAGCTTGACTGGCTGGCACTTTTGGTGTGGGAGCAATCGTCCGACGTTTGTGATTTTTCGGGGTTCTTTTCAGTGGGAGCCCAGGTTCAGCGGGTGGTAAATGTCGAAGACCTGTTGGTCAGGGAAAGCCCGGAGCCCCGATGTCTGTGGTGCTGTAGATGCGCCTCCAATGGCCGGTGAGGAGCAGCAAGAGCTTGACTGGCTGGCACTTTCGCTGTGGGAGCAATCGTCCGACTTTTGTTATTTTTCGTTTATTTTTTTCAGTGGGCACCCAGGTGCACCTGGTGGTAAATGTCGAAGCCCTCTTGGTCAGGGAAAGCCCAGAGCCGCGATGTCTGTGGTGCTGTAGATGCGCTGGGAATGGCCGGTGAGGAGCAGCAAGAGCTTGAGTTGCTGGCACTTTCGGTGTGGGAGCAATCGTCCGACGTTCGTGATTTTTCGGGGTTTTATTTCAGTGGGCGCCCAGGTGCAGCTGGTGGTAAACGTCGAAGCCCTGTTGGTCAGGGAAAGCCCGGAGCCCCGGTATCTGTGGTGCTGTAGATGCGCTGGGAATGGCTGGTGAGAAGCAGCAAGAGCTTGACTGGCTGGCACTTTTGGTGTCGGAGCAATCGTCCGACGTTTCTGATTTTTCGGGGTTCTTTTCAGTGGGCGCCCAGGTGCAGCTGGTGGTAAACGTCGAAGCCCTGTTGGTCAGGGAAAGCCCGGAGCCCCGATGTCTGTGATGCTGTAGATGCGCTGGGAATGGCCGGTGAGGAGCAGCAAGAGCTTGACAGGCTGGCACATTCGGTGTGGGAGCAATCGTCCGACGTTCGTGATTTTTCGGGGTATTTTTTCAGTGGGCGACCAGGTACACCTGGTGGTAAACGTCGAAGCCCTTTTGGTCAGGGAAAGCCCAGAGCCCCGATGTCTGTGTTGCTGTAGATGGGCTGGGAATGGGAGGTGAGGAGCAGCAAGAGCTTGACTGGCTGGCACTTTTGGTGTGGGAGCAATCGTCCGACGTTCGTGATTTTTCGGGGTTTTTTTTCAGTGGGAGCCGAAGTGCAGCTGGTGGTAAACGTCGAAGCCCTGTTGGTCAGGGAAAGCCCGGAGCCCCGATGTCTGTGGTGCTGTAGATGCGCTGCCCATGGCCGGTGAGGAGCAGCAAGAGCTTGACTGTCTGGCACTTTGGGTGCGCGAGCAATCGTCGGACGTTTGTGATTTTTAGGGATTTTTATTCACTGGGCGCCCAGGTTCAGCTGGTGGTAAACGTCGAAGCCCTGTTGGTCAGGGAAAGCCCAGAGCCGCGATGTCTGTGGTGCTGTAGATGCGCTGCCAGTGGCCGGTGAGGAGCAGCAAGAGCTTGAGCTTCTGGCATTTTCAGTGTGGGAGCAATCGTCCGACGTTCGTGATTTTTCGGGGTTCTTTTTAGTGGGCGCCCTGGTGCAGCTAGTTGTAAACGTCAAAGGCCTGTTGGTCAGGGAAAGCCCAGAGCCCCGATGTCTGTGGTGCTGTAGATGCGCTGCCAATGGCCGGTGAGGAGCACAAAGAGGTTGAGTTGCTGGCACTTTCGGTGTGGGAGGAATCGTCCGACGTTTGTTATTTTTCGGGGTTTTATTTCAGTGGGCGCCCAGGTGCAGCTGGTGGTAAACGTCGAAGCCCTGTTGGTCAGGGAAAGCGGAGAACGCCGATGTCTGTGGTGCTGTAGATGCGCTGCCAATGGCCGGTGAGGAGCAGCAAGAGCTTGACTGGCTGGCGCTTTCGGTGTGGGAGCAATCGTCCGACGTTCGTGATTTTTCGGGGTTTTTTTTCAGTGGGCGCCCAGGTGCAGCTGGTGGTAAACGTCGAACCCCTGTTGGTCAGGGAAAGCCCAGAGCCCCGATGTCTGTGGTGCTGTAGATGCGCTGCCAATAGACGGTGAGGAGCAGCAAGAGCTTGTGTTGCTGGCACTTTTGATGTGGGAGCAATCGTCGGACGTTTGTGATTTTTGGGGATTTTTATTCACTGGGCGCCCAGGTTCAGCTGGTGGTAAACTTCTAAGCCCTCTTGGTCAGGGAAAGCCCGGAGGCCCGATGTCTGTGGTGCTGTAGATGCACTGCCAATGGCCGGTGAGGAGCAGCAAGAGCTTGACAGGCTGGCCTTTAAGGTGTGGCAGGAATCGTCCGACATTTGTGATTTTTCGGGGTTTTTTTTCAGTGGGCGCCCAGGTGCCGCTGGTGGTAAACGTCGAAGCCCTGTTGGTCAGGGAAAGCCCGGAGCCCCGATGTCTGTGGTGCTGTAGATGCACTGCCAATGGCCGGTGAAGAGCAGCAAGAGCTTGAGTTGCTGGCACTTTTCGTGTGGGAGCAATCGTCCGACGTTTGTGATTTTTCGGGGTTCTTTTCAGTGGGAGCCCAGGTGCAGCTGGTGGTAAATGTCGAAGCCCTGTTTGTCTGGGAAAGCCCAGAGCCCCGATGTCTGTGGTGCTGTAGATGCGCTGGGAATGGGAGGTGAGGAGCAGCAAGAGCTTGAGTTGCTGGCACTTTCGGTGTGGCAGGAATCGTCCGACATTTGTGATTTTTCGGGGTTTTTTTTCAGTGGGCGCCCAGGTGCAGAGGGTGGTAAACTTCGAAGCCCTGTTGGTCAGGGAAAGCCCGGAGCCCCGATGTCTGTGGTGCTGTTAATGCGCTGCCAATGGCCGGTGAGGAGCAGCAAGAGCTTGACTGGCTGGCACTTTGGGTGTGGGAGCAATCGTCCGATGTTCGTGATTTTTCGTTTATTTTTTTCAGTGGGCGCCCAGGTGCAGCTGATGGTAAATGTCGAAGCCCTGTTGTTCAGGGAAAGCGCAGAACCCCGATGTCTGTGGTGCTGTAGATGCACTACCAAAGTCCGGTGAGTAGCAGCAGGAGCTTGAGTTGCTGGCACTTTCGGTGTGGGAGCAATCGTCCGACTGTCGTGATTTTTCGGGGTTTTACTTTCAATGGGCGCCCAGGTTGAGCTGGTGGTAAACGTCGAAGCCCTGTTGGTCAGGGAAAGCCCGGAGCCCCGATGTCTGTGGTGCTGTAGATGCACTGCCAATGGCCGGTGAGGAGCAGCAAGAGCTTGACTGTCTGGCACTTTGGGTGTGGGAGCAATCGTCGGACGTTTGTGATTTTTGGGGATTTTTATTCACTGGGCGCCCAGGTTCAGCTGGTGGTAAACGTCGAAGCCCTGTTGGTCAGGGAAAGCCCGGAGCCCTGATGTCTGTGGTGCTGTAGATGCGCTGGGAATGGCCGGTGAGGGGTAGCAAGAGCTTGAGTTGCTGGCACTTTTGGTGTGGGAGCAATCGTCCGACGTTCGTGATTTTTCGGGGTTTTATTTCAGTGGGAGCCCAGGTGCAGCTGGTGGTAAACGTCGAAGCCCTGTTGGTCAGGGAAAGCCCGGAGCCCCGATGTCTGTGGTGCTGTAGATGCGCTGCCAATGGCCGGTGAGGAGCAGCAAGAGCTTGACTGGCTGGCACTTTCGGTGTGGGAGCAATCGTCCGACGTTCATGATTCTTCGCGGTTTTACTTTCAGTGGGCGCCCAGGTGCAGCTGGTGGTAAATGTCGAAGCCCTGTTGGTCAGGGAAAGCCCGGAGCCCCGATGTCTGTGGTGCTGTAGATGCGCTGGGAATGGAAGGTGATGAGCACCTACAGCTTGACTGGCTGGCACTTTCGGTGTGGGAGCAATCGTCCGACGTTCGTGATTTTTCGGGGTTTTACTTTCAGTGGGCGCACAGGTGCAGCTGGTGGTAAACGTCGAAGCCCTGTTGGTCACGGAAAGCCCGGATCCCCGATGTCTGTGGTGCTGTAGATGCGCTGGGAATGGGCGGTGAGGAGCAGCAAGAGCTTGAGTTGCTGGCACTTTCAGTGTGGGAGCAATCGTCGGACGTTTGTGATTTTTGGGGATTTTTATTCACTGGGCACCCAGGTTCAGCTGGTGGTAAACGTCGAAGCCCTGTTGGTCAGGGAAAGCCCGGAGCCCCGATGTCTGTGGTGCTGTAGATGCGCTGGGAATGTGCGGTGAGGAGCAGCAAGAGCTTGACAACCTGGCATTTAAGGTGTGGCAGGAATCGTCCGACATTTGTGATTTTTGGGGTTTTTTTTTCAGGGGGCGCCCAGGTTCAGCTCGTGTTAAAAGTCGAAGCCCTGTTGGTCAGGGAAAGCCCGGAGCCCCGATGTCTGTGGTGCTGTAGATACGCTGCCAATGGCCGGTGAATAGCAGCAAGAGCTTGAGTTGCTGGCACTTTCGGTGTGAGATCAATCATCCGACGTTTTTGATTTTTCAGGGTTTTTTTTCAGTGGGCAATCAGGTGCAGCTGGTGGTAAACGTCGAAGCCCTGTTGGTCAGGGAAAGCCCGGAGCCCCGATGTCTGTGGTGCTGTAGATGGGCTGGGAATGGCCGGGGAGGAGCAGCAAGAGCTTGACTGGCTGGCACTTTTGCTATGGGAACAATCGTCCGATGTTCGTGATTTTTCTTTTATTTTTCTCAGCGGGTGCCCAAGTTCAGCTGGTGGTAAACGTCGAAGCCCTGTTGGTCAAAGAAAGCGCAGAACCCCGATGTCTGTGGTGCTGTAGATGCACTGCCAAAGTCCGGTGAGTAGCAGCAAGAGCTTGAGTTGCTGGCACTTTCGGTGTGGGAGGAATCGTCCGACGTTCGTGATTTTTCGGGATTTTTTTTCAGTGGGCGCCCAGGTGCAGCTGGTGGTAAACTTCGAAGCCCTGTTGGTCAGGGAAAGCCCGGAGCCCCGATGTCTGTGGTGCTGTAGGTGCGCTGGGAATGGCCGGTGAGGAGCAGCAAGAGCTTGAGTTGCTGGCACTTTCGGTGTGGGAGGAATCGTCCGACGTTCGTGATTTTTCGGGGTTTTATTTCAGTGGGCGCCCAGGTGCAGCTGGTGGTAAACGTCGAAGCCCTGTTGGTCAGGGAAAGCCCGGAGCCCCGATGTCTGTGGTGCTGTAGATGCGCTGGGAATGGGAGGTGAGTCGCAGCAAGAGCTTGACTGGCTGGCACTTTCGGTGTGGGAGGAATCGTCCGACGTTCGTGATTTTTCGGGGTTTTATTTCAGTGGGCGCCCAGGTGCAGCTGGTGGTAAATGTCGAAGCCCTGTTGGTCAGGGAAAGCCCGGAGCCCCGATGTCTGTGGTGCTGTAGATGCGCTGGGAATGGCCGGTGAGGAGCAGCAAGAGCTTGACTGGCTGGCACTTTTGTTGTGGGAGCAATCGTCCGACGTTCATGATTTTTCGGGGTTTTATTTCAGTGGGCGCCCAGCTGCAGCGGGTGGTAAACGTCGAAGCCCTGTTGGTCAGGGAAAGCCCGGAGCCCCGATGTCTGTGGTGCTGTAGATGCGCTGGGAATTGCTGGTGAGAAGCAGCATGAGCTTGACTGGCTGGCACTTTCGGTGTGGGAGCACTCGTCTGATGTTCGTGATATTTCGTTTATTGTTTCCAGTGGGCGCCCAGGTGCAGCTGGTGGTAAACGTCGAAGCCCTGTTGGTCAGGGAAAGCGCAGAACCCCGATGTCTGTGGTGCTGTAGATGCACTGCCAAACTCCGGTGAGGAGCAGCATGAGCTTGACTGGCTGGCACTTTCTGTGTGGGTGCAATCGTCCGACGTTCGTGATTTTTCGGGGTTTTATTTCAGTGGGCGCCCAGGTGCAGCTGGTGGTAAATGTTGAAGCCCTGTTGGTCAGGGAATGCCCGGAGCCCCGATGTCTGTGGTGCTGTAGATGCGCTGGGAATGGCTGGTGAGGAGCAGCAAGAGCTTGACTGTCTGGCACGTTGGGTGTGGGAGCAATCGTCGGACGTTTGTGATTTTTGGGGATTTTTATTCACTGGGCTCCCAGGTTCAGCTGGTGGTAAACGTCGAAGCCCTCTTGGTCAGGGAAAGCTCGGAGCCCCGATATCTGTGGTGCTGTAGATGCGCTGCCAATGGCCGGGGAGGAGCAGCAAGAGCTTGACTGGCTGGCACTTTTGGTGTGGGAGCAATCGTCCGATGTTCGTGATTTTTCGGGGGTTCTTTTCAGTGGGAGCCCAGGTGCAGCGGGTGGTAAACGTCGAAGCCCTGTTCGTCAGGGAAAGTCCAGAGCCCTGATGTCTGTGGTGCTGTAGATGCGCTGGGAATGGCTGGTGAGGAGCAGCAAGAGCTTGACTGGCTGGCACTTTTGGTGTGGGAGCAATTGTCCGACGTTTTTGATTTTTTAGGGTTTTTTTTTCAGTGGATAACCAGGTGCAGCTGGTGGTAAATGTCGAAGCCCTGTTGGTCAGGGAAAGCCCGGAGCCCCGATGTCTGTGGTGCTGTAGATGCGCTGGGAATGCCCGGTGAGGAGCAGCAAGAGCTTGACTGGCTGGCATTTAAGGTGTGGCAGGAATACTCTGATGTTCGTGATATTTCGTTTATTTTTTTTAGTGGGCGCCCATGTGCAGCGGGTGGTAAACGTCGAAGCCCTGTTGGTCAGGGAAAGCCCGGAGCCCCGATGTCTGTGGTGCTGTAGATGGGCTGCCAAATTCCGGTGAGGAGCAGCAAGAGCTTGACTGGCTGGCACTTTTGGTGTGGGAGGAATCGTCCGACGTTCGTGATATTTCGGGGTTTTTTTTTCAGTGGGCACCCAGGTGCAGCTGGTGGTAAATGTCGAAGCCCGGTTCGTCAGGGAAAGCCCGGAGCCCCGATGTCTGTGGCGCTGTAGATGCGCTGGGAATGGCTGGTTGGAAGCAGCATGAGCTTGACTGGCTGGCACTTTTGGTGTGGGAGCAATCGTCCGACGTTCGTGATTTTTCGGGGTTTTTTTTTCAGTGGGCACCCAGGTGCAGCTGGTGGTAAATGTCGAAGCCCGGTTCGTCAGGGAAAGCCCGGAGCCGCGATGTCTGTGGTGCTGTAGATGCGCTTCCAGTGGCCGGTGAGGAGCAGCAAGAGCTTGAGTTGCTGGCATTTTCGGTGTGGGAGCAATCGTCCGATGTTCGTGATTTTTCGGGGTTCTTTTCAGTGGGCGCCCAGGTGCAGCTGATGGTAAAAGTCGAAGCCCTGTTGGTCAGGGAAAGCCCGGAGCCCCGATGTCTGTGGTGCTGTAGATGCGCTGCCAATGGCCGGTGAGGAACAGCAAGAGCTTGACTGGCTGGCACTTTCGGTGTGGGATCAATCGTCCGACGTTTTTGATTTTTCAGGGTTTTTTTTTTCAGTGGGCGCCCAGGTTCAGCTGGTGGTAAATGTCGAAGCCCTGTTGGTCAGGGAAAGCCCGGAGCCGCGATGTCTGTGGCGCTGTAGATGCGCTGGGAATGGCTGGTGAGGAGCAGCAAGAGCTTGACTGGCTGGCACTTTTGCTGTGGGAGGAATCGTCCGACGTTCGTGATTTTTCTTTTATTTTTTTCAGCGGGCGCCCAGGTTCAGCTGGTGGTAAACTTCGAAGCCCTGTTGGTCAGGGAAAGCGCAGAACCCCGATGTCTGTGGTGCTGTAGATGCACTGCCAAAGTCCGGTGAGTAGCAGCAAGAGTTTAAGTTGCTGGCACTTTTGGTGTGGGAGCAATCGTCCGATGTTCGTGATTTTTCGGGGTTTTATTTCAGTGGGCGCCCAGGTGCAGCTGGTGGTAAACGTCGAAGCCCTGTTGGTCAGGGAAAGCCCAGAGCCCCGATGTCTGTGGTGCTGTAGATGCGCTGGGAATGGGAGGTGAGGAGCAGCAAGAGCTTGAGTTGCTGGCACTTTTGGTGTGGGAGCAATCGTCCGACGTTCGTGATTTTTCGGGGTTTTATTTCAGTGGGAGCCCAGGTGCAGCTGGTGGTAAACGTCGAAGCCCTGTTGGTCAGGGAAAGCCCGGAGCCCCGATGTCTGTGGTGCTGTAGATGCGCTTCCAATGGCCGGTGAGGAGCAGCAAGAGCTTGACTGGCTGGCACTTTCGGTGTGGGAGCAATCGTCCGACGTTTGTGTTTTTTTCGGGTTTTTTTTTTAATGGGCACCCATGTTCAGCTGGTGGTAAACGTCGAAGTGCTGTTAGTCAGGGAAAGTCCGGAGCCCAAATGTCTGTGGTGCTGTAGATGCGCTGGGAATGGGCGGTGATTAGCAGCAAGAGCCTGACTGGCTGGCACTTTCGGTGTGGGAGAAATCGTCCGATCTTCGTGATTTTTCAAGGTTTTTTTTCAGTGGGTGCCCAGGTGCAGCTGCTGGTAAACGTCTAAGCCCTGTTGGTCATGGAAAGCCCGGAGCCCCGATGTCTGTGGTGCTGTAGATGCGCTGGGTATGGGCAGTGAGCAGCAGCAAGAGCTTGTGTTGCTGGCACTTTCAATGTGGGAGCAATCGTCCGATGTTCCTGATTTTTAGGGGTTTTTTTCAGTGGGCGCCCAGGTGCAGCTGGTGGTAAACGTCGAAGCCCTGTTGGTCAGGGAAAGCCCGGAGCCGTGATGTCTGTGGTGCTGTACATGCGCTGCCAATGGCCGGTGAGGAACAGCAAGAGCTTGACTGGCTGGCACTTTCGGTGTGGGATCAATCGTCCGACGTTTTTGATTTTTCAGGGTTTTTTTTTTCAGTGGGCGCCCAGGTTCAGCTGGTGGTAAATGTCGAAGCCCTGTTGGTCAGGGAAAGCCCGGAGCCCCGATGTCTGTGGTGCTGTAGATGCGCTGGGAATGGCCGGTGAGGAGCAGCAAGAGCTTGACTGTCTGGCACTTTTGGTGTGGGAGCAATCGTCTGACGTTTTTGATTTTTCAGGGTTTTTTTTCAGTGGGCAACCAGGTGCAGCTGGTGGTAAATGTCAAAGGCCTGTTGGTCAGGGAAAGCCCGGAGCCGCGATGTCTGTGGTGCTCTAGATGCGCTGGGAATGGGCGGTCAGGAGCAGGAAGAGCTTGTGTTGCTGGCACTTTCGGTGTGGGAGCAATCGTCCGATGTTCATGATTTTTCGTTTATTTTTTTCAGTGGGTGCCGAGGTGCAGCGGGTGGTATAACGTCAAAGCCCTGTTGGTCAGGGAAAGCCCGGAGCCCCGATGTCTGTGGTGCTGTAGATGCGCCGCCAATGGCCGGTGAGGAGCACAAAGAGCTTGACTGGCTGGCACTTTCGGTGTGGGAGCAATCGTCTGATGTTTGTGATTTTGGGGGTTTTTTTTTTCAGTGGGTGCCCAGGTGCAACTGGTGGTAAACGTCGAAGCCCTGTTGGTCAGGGAAAGCCCGGATCCCCGATGTCTGTGGTGCTGTAGATGCGCTGGGAATGGCCGGTGAGGGGTAGCAAGAGCTTGAGTTGCTGGCACTTTTGGTGTGGGAGCAATCGTCTGACGTTCGTGATTTTTCGGGGTTTTATTTCAGTGGGAGCCCAGGTGCAGCTGGTGGTAAACGTCGAAGCCCTGTTCGTCAGGGAAAGCCCGGAGCCCCGATGTCTGTGGTGCTGTAGATGCGCTGGGAATGGCCGGTGAGGGGTAGCAAGAGCTTGAGTGGCTGGCACTTTTGGTGTGAGAGCAATCGTCCGACGTTCATGATATTTGGGGATTTTTTTTCCAGTGGGCGCCTAGGTTCAGCTGGTAATAAACTTCTAAGCCCTGTTGGTCAGGGAACGCCCGGAGACCCGATGTCTGTGGTGCTGTAGATGCGCTGGGAATGGAAGGTGAGGAGCACCTACAGCTTGACTGGCTGGCAATTTCGGTGTGGGAGCAATCGTCCGATGTTCGTGATTTTTCGGGGTTCTTTTCAGTGGGCGCCCAGGTTCAGCTGGTGGTAAACGTCGAAGGCCTGTTGGTCAGGGAAAGCCCGGAGCCCCGATGTCTGTGGTGCTGTAGATGCGCTGCCAATGGCTGGGGAGGAGCAGCAAGAGCTTGACTGGCTGGCACTTTCGGTGTGGGAGCAATTGTCCGACGTTTTTGATTTTTTAGGGTTTTTTTTTCAGTGGGCGCCCATGTGCAGCTGGTGGTAAATGTCGAAGCCCTGTTGGTCAGGGAAAGCCCGGAGCCGCGATGTCTGTGGTGCTGTAGATGCGCTGGTAATGCCCGGTGAGGAGCAGCTAGAGGTTGACTGTCTGGCACTTTCGGTGTGGGAGCAATTGTCCGACGTTCGTGATTTTTCGGGGTTTTATTTCAGTGGGCGCCCAGGTGTAGCTGGTGGTAAACGTCGAAGCCCTGTTGGTCAGGGAAAGCCCGGAGCCCCGATGTCTGTGGTGCTGTAGATGCGCTGGGAACGGCTGGTGAGAAGCAGCATGAGCTTGACTGGCTGGCATTTAAGGTGTGGCAGGAATCGTCTGATGTTCGTGATATTTCGTTTATTTTTTTTAGTGGGCGCCCAGCTGCAGCTGGTGGTAAATGTCGAAGCCCTGTTGGTCAGGGAATGCCTGGAGCCCCGATGTCTGTGGCGCTGTAGATGCGCTGGGAATGGCTGGTTAGAAGCAGCATGAGCTTGACTGGCTGGCACTTTTGGTGTGGGAGCAATCGTCCGACGTTCGTGATTTTTCGGGGTTATTTTCAGTGGGAGCCCAGGTTCAGCGAGTGGTAAACGTCGAAGCCCTGTTGGTCAGGGAAAGCCCGGAGCCCCGATGTCTGTGGTGTTGTAGATGCACTGCCACTGTCCGGTGAGGAGCAGCAAGAGCTTGACTGGCTGGCACTTTGGGTGTGGGAGCAGTCGTCCGACGTTCGTGATTTTTCGGGGTTTTATTTCAGTGGGCGCCCAGGTGCAGCTGGTGGTAAATGTCGAAGGCCTGTTGGTCAGGGAAAGCCCGGAGCCACGATGTCTGTGGTGCTGTAGATGCGCTGCCAATGGCCGGTGAGGAGCAGCAAGAGCTTGACTGGCTGGCACTTTTGGTGTGGGAGCAATCGTCCGACGTTTGTGATTTTTCGGGGTTTTTTTCAGTGGGCGCACAGGTGCAGCTGGTGGTAAACGTCGAAGCCCTGTTGGTCAGGGAAAGCCCGGAGCCGTGATGTCTGTGGTGCTGTAGATGCACTGCCAAAGTCCGGTGAGGAACAGCAAGAGCTTGAGTTGCTGGCACTTTCTGTGTGGGAGGAATCGTCCGACGTTTGTGATTTTTCGGGGTTTTATTTCAGTGGGCGCCCAGGTTCAGCTGGTGGTAAACATCGAAGCCCTGTTTGTCAGGGAAAGCCCAGAGCCCCGATGTCTGTGGTGCTGTAGATGCGCTGCCAAAGTCCGGTGAGGAGCAGCAAGAGCTTGAGGTGCTGGCACTTTCGGTGTGGGAGCAATCGTCCGATGTTCGTGATTTTTCGGGGTTCTTTTCAGTTGGCGCCCAGGCTCAGCTGGTGGTAAATGTCGAAGCCCTGTTGGTCAGGGAAAGCCCGGATCCCCGATGTCTGTGGTGCTGTAGATGCGCTGCCAATGGCCGGTGAGGAACAGCAAGAGCTTGACAGGCTGGCACTTTCGGTGGGATCAATCGTCCGACGTTTTTGATTTTTCAGGGTTTTTTTTTCAGTGGGCAACCAGGTGCAGCTGGTGGTAAACGTCGAAGCCCTGTTGGTCAGGGAAAGCCCGGAGCCGCGATGTCTGTGGTGCTGTAGATGCGCTGGGAATGGCTGGTGAGGAGCAGCAAGAGCTTGACTGGCTGGCACTTTTGCTGTGGGAGCAATCGTCCGACGTTCGTGATTTTTCTTTTATTTTTTTCAGCGGGCGCCCAGGTGCAGCTGGTGGTAAACGTCGAAGCCCTCTTTGTCAGGGAAAGCCCAGAGCCCCGATGTCTGTGGTGCTGTACATGCGCTGGGAATGGGAGGTTAGGAGCAGCAAGAGCTTGAGTTGCTGGCACTTTTGGTGTGGGAGCAATCGTCCGACGTTCGTGATTTTTCGGGGTTTTATTTCAGTGGGTGCCCAGGTGCAGCTGGTGGTAAACGTCGAAGCCCTGTTTGTCAGGGAAAGCCCGGAGCCGCGATGTCTGTGGTGCTGTAGATGCGCTTGGAATGGGCGGTGAGGAGCAGCAAGAGCTTGACTGGCTGGCACTTTCGGTGTGGGAGCAATCGTCCGACGTTCGTGATTCTTCGGGGTTTTTTTTCAGTGGGTAACCAGGTGTAGCTGGTGGTAAATGTCGAAGCCCTGTTGGTCAGGGAAAGCCCGGAGCCCCGATGTCTGTGGTGCTGTAGATGCGCTGCCAATGGCCGGTGAGGAGCAGCAAGAGCTTGACTGGCTGGCACTTTCGCTGTGGGAGCAATCGTCCGATGTTCGTGATTTTTCGTTTATTTTTTTCAGTGGGCGCCCAGGTTCAGCTGGTGGTAAACGTCGAAGCCCTGTTCATCAGGGAAAGCCCAGAGCCCTGATGTCTGTGGTGCTGTAGATGCGCTGCCAATGGCCGGTGAGGAGCAGCAAGAGCTTGACTGGCTGGCACTTTTGGTGTGGGAGCAATCGTCCGATGTTCATGATTTTTCGTTTATTTTTTTCAGTGGATAACCAGGTGCAGCTGGTGGTAAATGTCGAAGCCCTGTTGGTCAGGGAAAGCCCGGAGCCGTGATGTCTGTGGTGCTGTAGATGCACTGCCAAAGTCCGGTGAGTAGCAGCAAGAGCTTGAGTTGCTGGCACTTTCTGTGTGGGAGGAATCGTCCGACGTTCGTGATTTTTCGGGGTTTTACTTTCAGTGGGCGCCCAGGTTCAGCTGGTGGTAAACGTCGAAGCCCTGTTCGTCAGGGAAAGCCCAGAGCCCCGATGTCTGTGGTGCTGTAGATGCGCTGGGAATGGGCGGTGAGGAGCAGCAAGAGCTTGAGTTGCTGGCACTTGAGTTGCTGGCATTAAAAGTGGGTCCCCAGCGATAAGAAATAGAGTTCCTAGTGGACTCTGGAGCAGAAAGATCTACTGTTCAAAAATTGCCCCGGGGGTGTGGGACATCCTCGGAGAAAGTAGAAGTTATTGGAGCAAAAGGAGAGCCTTTTGGGGTTCCCGTAATAAAAAATGTGGTTTTGGAAAGTGATTCTAAATTTGGGGTGGGGTCCTTGCTGTTAGTGCCTGAGGCGGACTATAACTTATTGGGCAGAGATTTAATGATAGAATTAGGGATTGGCTTAGAAGTCATAAAAAATGAACTAAGAATTAAGTTGTGTCCTTTACGGACAGTTGATGAGGGGAAAATAAACCCTGAGGTATGGTACACTCCGGAGACCATTGGAAAATTGGATATTGAACCTTTTTCAGTGACAATAAGAAACCCAGAAATACCAGTGAGAATAAAACAATACCCCCTACCGATGGAGGGGAGACAGGGATTGAAACCTGAGATTCAAAGGTTAATTGAAAAAGGAATATTAGAACCTTGCATGTCCCCTTTTAACACCCCCATCTTACCTGTAAAGAAACCTGATGGGACATACAGATTAGTGCATGATTTACGAGAAATTAACAAATGAACGGTTACCAGATTCCCTGTAGTGGCAAACCCTCATACACTTTTAAGCCAGCTGGGCCCCAATGATCAGTGGTATAGTGTAATTGATTTAAAGGATGCCTTCTGGGCATGCCCCTTAAAGAAAGATTGCAGGGATTATTTTGCTTTTGAATGGGAAGACCCGGACACTTACAGAAAACAACAATTACGGTGGACCGTTTTACCTCAAGGGTTCACCGAGTCTCCAAATTTGTTTGGACAGGCATTAGAACAAATATTGAGGGGGTACGAATTAGGTGGGGGGGTGACCCTTGTCCAGTATGTGGACGATTTACTGTTGGCCGGCAGCGATGAGGAGGCAGTTAGGGAGGAGAGTATTAGGTTGTTAAATTTTTTAAGTTTACAGGGATTAAAGGTGTCGAAATCAAAACTGCAATTTGTCGAAAAGGAAGTGAAATATTTAGGGCACAGATTGAGTAAAGGAACTAAGAAGTTAGACCCAGAAAGAGTTCAGGGCATATTATCATTGCCGGCTCCAAAAACTAAGAGACAGATCAGACAATTGCTGGGCCTTTTGGGATATTGTAGACAATGGATTGAAGGCTATAGTAGGAAAGTAAAATTTTTATATGCTAAGATATCTAAGGATGGCCTATTAAAATGGTCTAAGGATGATGATGAACAATTGGAAGTTTTAAAAATGGATTTGGTAAACACTCCTGTTTTGAGTTTACCGGATGTCAAGAAACCATTTTATTTATTTATTAATGTTGATGAAGGAACAGCATATGGGGTGTTAGTGCAAGAATGGGCAGGGAAGAAAAAGCCTGTAGGATACCTTTCTAAATTGTTAGACCCTGTAAGCAGAGGATGGCCTATCTGCCTACAAGCTATAGTGGCTGCGGCTCTGCTAGTGGAAGAGGCTCACAAAGTTACCTTTGGGGGAGAACTGAAAGTATTATCACCCCACAATATTAGAGGAATTTTACAACAGAAAGCTGAAAAGTGGATTACTGATGCCAGGCTCCTGAAGTACGAGGGTATCCTGATATCTTCACCTAAACTAGAACTTGAAGTTACTGGTTTACAGAATCCAGCACAATTTCTGTACGGGGAACCGTCAGAGGAGATAACTCATGATTGCCTGCACACTATTGAAGAACAAGCCAAAATTAGACCAGATTTGGAGGAAGAAGAGCTAGAGGATGGGGAAAAACTTTTTGTAGATGGATCTTCCCGGGTAATAGAGGGGAAAAGAAAATCAGGATATGCGATAATTAATGGAAAAACATTTAAGGTAATAGAATCAGGGCCCCTGAGTCCCAGTTGGTCGGCTCAAGCATGCGAGTTATACGCAGTTTTAAGAGCTTTACAATTATTAGAAGGAAAAATCGGCACCATCTATACGGATTCCAAATATGCCTTTGGAATAGTGCATACATTTGGGAAAATTTGGGAAGAAAGAGGCTTAATAAATTCCCAGGGAAAGGGATTGGTTCATCAGGAGTTAATAATTGAAATTTTGCAGGCTTTACGGAGGCCGGTAGGAATAGCAGTGGTCCATTTAAAAGGGCATCAGCGGGGATTAACTCCACTGACAAGGGGAAACAATCTAGCAGATCAAGAAGCAAAACGAGCGGCTTTAATGATCTTCAAGGAAAAGAAAGATAGAAAGTTTCCTTGCAAGGATTGTTGGAAGAGCACACTTCATTGTAGCTGTGCGAATCCTAATTATCAGTTTTGTTGTGCGCATGAGGAAGAGTACCACCTGTACAGCTTCACTGTGCAGGAGAAAGACAAGTTAGTCCGAATGGGGGCAAGGGAAGTCAAATCTGGAGAATGGGAACTTCCTGATGGACGAGAGGTCATTTCAAAAACTATGGCTATAAGAATCATGCGCAAGTACCATGAAAACACCCACTGGGGGGTTCAAGCACTAGTAGATCAATTTGCCATAAAATATGCTTGCATTGGGGTATATAATATAGCAAAAAGAATAATTGGAGATTGCCTAATTTGCCAAAAAGTGAACAAGCACCAATTAAGAGAAAGACCATTAGGGGGAAGAGATTTGGCTCACCGACCCTTCGCCAAAATTCAGATAGACTTCACCGAACTACCGAAAGTAGGCAGGTATAGATATTTGTTGGTAATAATAGATCATTTAACACACTTTGTAGAAGCATTTCCAACAGTCAGGGCCACTGCCCAAACGGTGACAAAACTATTGCTTGAAAATGTGATACCTAGGTATGGCTCTATTGAAACTATTGACTCTGATAGGGGACCACATTTTGCTTCAAAAATCATAAAAGAAGTTTTTACTGCTTTGGGGACCAAGTGGGAATATCATACACCCTGGCACCCACAGAGTTCAGGAAAAATAGAGCGGGTAAACGGTGAGATAAAGAAACAACTGACCAAATTAATGATGGAGACCAAATTATCTTGGGTAAAATGCCTTCCCTTAGCCTTATTAAATATTAGAATCCAACCTCACACGGATGTGGGAATCTCCCCTTTCGAAATGTTATATGGAATGCCTTATGATTTGGAGGTTCCCCGAGATCATCCCCAGGCTGAAAATTTACAACTGAAACAGTACATAATCCAACTCATGTCTATGAGGAAACAATTGCGAGATAAAGGCTTAGCAGTACAAAGGCCTCCGTTGGACATTGCAATACACAATATACAACCTGGAGATAACGTTTTAATTAGGCCATGGAAGGAGTCCTCACTAACTCCCCGCTGGGAAGGGCCTTATCTTGTTTTACTCACTACAGAAACCGCCATCCGGACTGCTGAACGGGGGTAGACCCATGCCAGCCGGGTAAAAGGACCCATCTCCGAGGAGCAGTGGGAGAGCTCTGGAGACCCGAATACCTTGAAATTAAAACTGCGAAGAAAAAGACAGACTAATAAATTGAACTGAGCAATGAACATGTATCGGTAAGGCGGAGACGCTTCGCTTGTTAACCTTTTTTTTACAGAAGAACCACACTTGGAGACCTGGAAAATACATGGATACGTAAGGACTATATTGAAATCAGAATTGTGGTTGTAATTGTAATTATCATTATATATATGAGCCTTTAAGAAAAGTGATGTGTCACATAGTTCATATTAATTGTAGCAATAAGTTTGGTAGTAGCAGGGAAGGAACTTACATATCTTTGGAAGTGCCGAAAACAGGAGTAGCCTCGTTTAAACAATTTAAAAATAAAATACCAAAGTGCTACTCCCAGGAGAATCGGGAGCCGAACAGAAAATAAATAAGTGAGGGCCGATTCACTGTCACATTTCTCCTGAAGATTGTCCTTGCCACCAAGAAGATGACATTCCTCGTAGCTCGAAGCAACCGAGTTGACGAGCGAGGTGGAGGGACAAGGTGCTGTGGAGAACTGACCCCTGTCACTGCAGATGATTTAAAGGCCCTCCAAGTGAAAAGGCCCCGAGGTTCCAAATGGGAAAAAGGCACTAGTCAAATTGGCTTAAAACAAAATTGGAGGCTTCACCCTTTTCGGTACGTCCTGACTATTCTGTTTTTAATGTTACCACAAACATGGGGGAAACGGAGCCACCAAGCTCATCAGCCATTCGAATGGACACTGCATCAAGTGGGCATTGATGATGATAAAGTCATACAAACTATAATAACTCCAGGGGCCCCTGCCTTTAAGACCACTCTGTGTCAGGTAGCGCCAGTAGATGGAGCGTGTAAAAATGAAGGTACACCATTTTATCTATGCCCGAGCTCTAACCCTGGGAAATCGTATTGTAACCAACCAGGACAACATTTTTGCGCATACTGGGGTTGTGAAACAATTGCTAACCGGTGGATTCCAGAGCCTGGAAAAGATCCCTTCTTGAAGGTATCTTGGGCCCCTTATGGATGTAAGCCGCAAGTGGTACGTACACTGGATAGAAGTGGGTCTGTCAGTATCGCAAAGTGGAGTTGCAACTACTGGCACTTGAATGTGACCCGACCTCAGGACCCTAGCTGGCTAGTAGGAAGAACTTGGGGAGTTCGTTATAATAAGGAACTAGGGCAAGATAGAGGTGGGCTAATACACATTAAAAAGAAACCAGCCTCGAATGATCCACTGCCACTAGGCCCCAAGCAGGTCCTGACTGATGATTTGGCTAAGAAAACAGACCCCGACCAGACATTGACTGATAGTTTGGTCAAGGAAACAGAGGGTGATGTAACGAAAGTTATTGTAATGAATAGTACCCAAGCCATCCAAACCCCTGACGAAAACTCTGGGGATAACCCTCTTTGGAAACTGATGCAAGCCAGTTACCTGGTATTAAACCACACAAACCCAAATTAAATCACACAAACCACACAAACACAAACATTGCTGGGTGTGTTGCGATACTAGACCTCCCTTCTATGAGGCAATAGGCATCCACTCAAAGGCGAAAAGGGTAAATGGTTCAAACCCAACACAATGTTTATGGGATTCTGAAGGTCGAAAACCAGGCCTGACGATGCAACATGTATCGGGACAAGGGAGATGTATTGGGAATGTACCCCCAGAGAAAAATAAATTATGCAAGATAAGAGCTTCCCTGAAAGGGAAGCCCCCTGCTGATTGGCTAATACCAGCCCGTAACACCAAATGGATCTGCTCCAAAACTGGAATCACTCCCTGTTTATCTCTTAAATTGTTCAACGAATATGAGGAATATTGCATCCAAGTGATGATAATCCCCCGGATCATATACCACCCTGAGGAATTTGTGCATAATAACCAGAATACCCAGAGTCACCACTTACAGAAACGAGAACCATTTACCTTTACGGCTTTGACAATAGCCACTTTGATAGCTGTAGGAGCAACAGGTGCGGGCACAGGAATAACGTCATTGGTCCAACAAAATCAGAAATTTCAATCACTTAGAATAGCAGTAGACGAAGACTTGGTAAGAATTGAACAATCAATAACTGCCTTGGAAAAATCTGTTAGATCATTATCAGAGGTGGTGCTACAAAACCGAAGGGGGTTAGATTTAATGTTTCTACAACAAGGTGGGCTATGTGCTGCCTTGGGAGAACAATGTTGTGTATATGCTGATCACACAGGGATTGTAAGGGATACTATGACAAAACTTCGGGAAGGCCTAGAAAAACGAAAACGAGAACAAGAAACGCAACAAAGCTGGTATGAGTCCTGGTTTAACCACTCTCCTTGGCTTACCGCATTACTATCTACCATTGCAGGACCCTTGATTATATTAATACTGGTATTAACTTTTGGACCCTGTATATTCAATAGAGTAGTTACAATTGTAAAAAACAGATTGGAAGCAGCTCATTTGATGCTTATGAGAGCCAAGCATGAACCTCTGGGAGGAATACCGGAGGTGGAGGAGACCCTCATTTTGAGCCAGCAGGTGCTTAAGCGATTTGATGAACAAAATAGTGAAAAGAAAAAGGGGGGATTGTAATAAACTGTGAGCTGTTTGTTCATCAAACCTTGTCAGAACAATGGAGAGTTATATGAAATACACAAAGTCGGCCACAAGAAAGTTACATTAAATACACAAGGTCAGCCACAGGCACCTGGCTATGTAAAAACGGCATGCAGGACTGCGAAAGGAGGGAGCGGGGGGGGGCTCATAAAGATGAAGGGTATAAAACCAGTAACTTTCTAACCATATAGTTTGAAGAAGCAATTAGTGGGAGGGGGAAGTCTGGTTTGGAGCAAGAAACAGTCTCACATTATCTCGAGGGAGGGAGGGAGTGATTAAAAGGAGCAAGGATTCGAGAACAGGATGGCACCCATCACATAAATCTCCTTGTTCAAGAAGGACACGAATCGGCTCAGACTGATAAGGACACTGCCAACTTGTGGGAACAGCACATTCCAGGCAAAGGTGAAAAGTACACCGTGAAGAAGACCTACGGCCTTCCTCCCAAAAGACCCCCGAAGACCCTCGCCCACAATTCCTGGGAGAATTTGCGCAAGCGCGAAGGACTGATAAGCTAATTAGCATACGAAGCGAGAGTAGGTGGGTTTAGGTAATGAATATGTATAAGCATCAACGGAATATTTATTGTTTTTACTGTATAAGAATGGGGCGGTTTGCTATCTCGGCGCGCGCCGTTGGCGGAGCAGGAGACTCCCCGGCCGCCCAGCGCTGTTTTGCTTACTGGTCGCTTGCTTTAATAAACCAAATTTTTAATTGGCCAATCTCTGTCAGTTAATTGGACAAAGAGGGCAGATAAACTATAACAGCAGGACGCCATTTTATGGGGGCAGGACGCCATTTTGGGGGGGTAGAAGGCCCAGTTGTGGGGCAGGGGGCCACTTTCGGGGGCAAGAGAGCATTTTGGGGGGCAGGACGCCATTTTGGGGGGTAGAAGGCCCAGTTATGGGGCAGGAGACCACTTTCGGGGGCGAGAGCGCATTTTGTGGGGCAAGGAGGCCATTTTGGGGGTCGCCCCACCCACGGCGAGGGAGGACCCGAGACACCCAATCGCGGCGAGGGACGACCCGAGACACCCAATGGCGGCGAGGGAAGACCTCCGGTGTCCAATGGCGGCAAGGTGAGACCCGAGTGAGCTCCGCCCCCCACCCCCCCAGCTTATGGGCGGGGCCACGTTGGGTTGGCCAACCTGGTTGAGCTCTCAAGACCCGCGATGGCCCCGCCCACGGCGGCCATCTTGGGACAGAACGCTGGGCAGAGATGAGAGGCGGGAAGGGGCCCAGGGGAGTTTTTACTCGTGGCCCATGCCGCGCTGGCAAAGCAGCGCCGTCCCCTCCTCTTCCTCGGAGGAAGGGGGTGGGCGGGGCTTCCTCCCGGCACGGGGCCGTCCGCGGGGGCTCAGCCCTCGTCGCTGCCGGAGACGCTGGCCATGGCGTAGGCGCCGGCGTCGTCCTTGTCGTGCAGCCCCTTCCAGTGAACGCCGCCTGGCCGGGGGAGGGGGGCGGGGCCTAGGCGGGGGGTGCAGCCGCGATGGCCCCGCCCCCTCAGTGAAAAACCGGGTGGCCCTGCCCCCTTCCCGGTTTTATATCGCTCGATGTTAAGCTTGGGAAGAGGGAGGGGTGGAGGGAGGTTATCTTGTTCTCTGTCTCATTATCTTGCTGTTTGTAGTAATAAATGAATAGTTTTCCCCAAGTCGAGTCTGTTTTGCCCGTGACGGTAAATTTAAGGATTTCTCCCTGTCCTTATCTCAAACCTCGAGCCGTTTTTCCTTACATTATCTCCCCCTGTTCTCTCGGAGGGTGGGAGGAGTGAGAGAGAGACTGCGTAGTCTGGTCCTGATCGGGGCTGAACTACGACAGTGTTACTTTCTTAAACATTCTCCAAACCCATAGGTACAGCACAATAGTTAATATTAATAAAACCCCTAAGCTAATCAATAAGATCACAACGGGGCGCACCATAGTATTAAGGATCCCTGTTGCCTCTGTCCCAGCCCCACTCATGCCCTGAGTACATTTCCATTTTGTGCATAACCACAGTGGCCAAGTTTAAGCCCGACCGTTTAAAAGGTGGTCCCATGCTTCCTGTAAACCCAAGGGAGGCGTGAGACCACGGCCATTTGGTGTCCTTTTGATTACAAGTTGGTGGTAAGATGCAGGAAAATATTGTAAGCCCAATCACAATTCCAATTAAACAATTGGTCATTTTAGGATTTAGTTGGTCTAGTGGATTAGTACAGCTACTTCTGTAGATAATGTACTGCCTTTGGTGACCTGCTAAAATGGGTTTTATATTTCCTATAATAAAATGACAAATAAGATATAAACTGTACCGATGACAGATTTGGGCGAGATTAGTTACTGGCCGGTCCCGGTTTCTTTGTCCGGTATCGTTTGCTGTGGTGTCCCTCCGGTTCACTACTGCACTGTTCCCGCCCTTATCCGTTCGAACGAGTTTGTCTCAAGTCTTCGTTGTTGTCTGGAGTTACTTTCCACAAGGTTGCAGAGGCTCTCTTGATCCGAGTATGGTGTATCCAGGAGTTCTGTCCCTTTACCTTAATTGCCGTGTAGGTGGTGAGGAGGACTTGAAAAAGTCCGGCCCACTGTGGTTCCAGAGTTTTTTCTGTAAGAGACTTAACATATACATAGTCCCCTGGTTGTATATCGTGAACAGGCCCATCCAGACCCCTACGACGTGTTCCCATTGCATGTTTTTCAATTCTTTTTAATTGTTTGTTTAGTGCCACCATATAGGAGGTCATTATTTCTTCACCAATTTGTGAAGACGTTCCCTTTTGTACCCCATAGGGTCGTCCATATAGAATTTCGAATGGACTAAGCCCTTCTCTTGCTCTTGGTCTGGTTCGTATTCGTATAAGAGCTAATGGTAAAGTTAGATTAGTTTCCTGACCCAACTTGACAATCTGTTGTTTGATTAGGTGATTCATTTTCTCCACCTGGCCACTTGATTGTGGTCGGTAAGAGATATGTAATTGCCACTCTATCCCTAGATGGTGGCTAATTGCTTGTACTATTCTGGACACAAAATGTGGTCCTCTATCCGATGACATTACTGCTGCGACTCCAAACCTAGGTACTATTTCCTGGAGCAGTATTTTGGTTACTTCCCAGGCTTTAGCAGTTCCGCACGGGAAAGCTTCTGGCCAGCCTGAAAAGGTATCCGTAAGTACTAATAAGTATCGATACCCCCCTTTTCTAGGGAGTTCTGAGAAATCAATCTGCCAACGTTGTCCCGGACCATTCCCCTTTCCGATTTTTTCAAGTTTCGGCCCTTTTACAACTTTAGGATTAGTCTGGAGACAAAGATCACATTGTTGAGTTACTTGTCTAACGGTAGTGTCTAAGTTTCACGCTATTATGTTCCTGATGAGATCTTTATATAGGGCTTCTGCCCCCCCCTCCCCCCAGTGTCTTTTTCTATGTTCTTCTCGGACTACTGACCATATCATGTAGGAGGGAATTACTACCCTCCCGTGTGAGGGGTAGTAATTGGCCCACCCTTCCTCATTATATGACCCCTTTAGATCATTAATAAGTTTGCCGACTTCCTTTGTGTATTCTGGTTTACCTTCTAGAAATACCTGTCCATCAGGTATTAGCGCACCCTCTACCTTGATTGTTTCTCTAGCTGCTTGTTTTGCTTCCCTATCTGCCAGCTCATTTCCTCTTTCCAATTCTGTGCTCACTTTCTGGTGTGCTTTAATATGCATAATTGCCACCTTTTTGGGAAGCTGGACTGCATTCAGGATTTTCAAAATCCCTTCTGCGTGTTTGATGGTTTTTCCATGAGAATTTAACAGTCCTCTTGCCTTCCATATTGCTCCATGGGCATGTACCACCCCAAAGGCATATTTAGGGTCAGTCCAAATGTTTACAGTCCTTCCCTGGGCTCTCTCCAGGGCTCAGGTAAGGGCTATGATCTCGGCCTTTTGGGCTGAGACGTCGGCTGATAGTGGCCTGGACTCTATCACCTTTTCAAAAGTGGTAACAGCATATCCGGAATGTCGCCTTCCATTTAACATATAGCTGCTTCCATCGGTGAACCAATGTTCGGCTCCATCGACAGGGACATCTTTAAGATCCGTTCGACTAGAATACATGGTTTCAATTGTTTCCAAGCAGTCATGACTCACCGGCTCCCCGATGTTCCCATCAAGGAATGAGGCCGGATTGATGATGTTTGTGGTCACGATTTCAACATCATCCTGTTCAACCATTATAGCTTGATATTTCAGGAACCTTTGTGGGGAAAGCCAATGCCCTCCTTTTGCTTCAAGGACCGCAGATACAGTCTGGGAAACTAGGACAGTCATTTTCTGGCCTAGAGTGAACTTTCAGGCTTCTTGAATGTTTAGAATGACAGCTGCTACTGCTCTCAGACAGCTGGGCCACTGTCGCAGTTCAGCCCTGATCAGGACCAGACTACACAGTCTCTCTCTCGCTCCCCCCACCCTCCGAGAGAATAGGGGGAGATGATATAAGAAAAACGGCTCGAGGTTTGAGATAAGGACGGGAAGAAATTTGTAAAGTTACCGTTACAGGCAAAACAGACTCGACTTGGGGAAAAACACTCATTTATTTCTAAAACTAGCAGGAGAATGAGACAGGGAACAAGATAACCTCCCCCCACTCCTCCCTCTTCCCGGGCTTAACATTATCTCTACTACCTTCCCCTCCCGAGCAGCATGGAGGGGGGGTCGGGGGCGGGGGGGGGGGAATGGGGGTCGCAGTCAGTTCATCACGCGTTGTTTTACGCCTCTGTGTCATCGTTGGGGGAAGAACTACTTGCATTCCTCCTCTGCTCCAGCGTGGGGTCCCTCCCACGGGCCACAGTCCTCCGTGAAACTGCCCCGGCATGGGTCATCTCTTCCACAGGGTGCAGTCCCTCTAGAACAGCTGTCCCAGCGGGCCCTCCACGGGGCACAGTCTCCTTCAGGCCTCTACCTGTTCCGGCGTGGGGTCCTCCACAGGCTGCAGGTGGACCTCTGCCCCTCCGTGGACCTCCATGGGCTGCAGGGGGACAACCTGCTCCACCATGGTCGTCACCACAGGCTGCAGGGGAATCTTGGCCAGGAGCCGCATTACTCCTCCCCCTCCTTCTTCACTGACCTTGGCGTCTGCAGCCGTTCCTCGCAACAGGCTGGCAGACGCCTCTCAGGATCCTTTTTACATCTTATTCACTTCAACTGCTCCTCTCCACTTCTTGCAGCCAGGCCGGGCCGAGTTGGGCCCAGTCGGCTGCCCGGCGGGAGGCCAGAGGGTGAGGCCTGCAAGGCCCACAAGGCTCGCGCTTCCCCCTCTCTGCCCCCCGCTCAGCTGCTTCACATCTCTCCCTTTTTTTTTTTCTGTTTCCCCCTTCTTAAATATGTTATAGCAGAGGCATTATCACAGAACATTCTGCTACCAATTGGCTTGGCCTTGGCCAGCAGTGGGTCCGCCCTAGGCCCGGCCAAGTCCACTGAACAAAGGGGAGCGACTTCTAGCAGTTTCCTACAGAAGCTACCACCTTAGCACCCCCCCACTAACAAAACCAGAACAGCCACCCTTTCGCAGCGGCATCCAGCTGTTTGGAGAAGTATGCTACCGCCTGTCTGTATGGTCCCAAATCTTGTGCCAATATTCCTAGTGCCATTCCTTGTTTTTCGTGGGAAAATAGAAAAAATGGCTTACTCACATCAGGAAGTCCCAATGCTGATGCCGACATCAGGGCTTTCTTCAGCTGATGGAAGGCTCGATCTGACTCAGCATCCCACTGGAGATCCTTTTGGTTAGCTGCTATCAGGGAATAGAGTGGCTTAAACAGGCAGACCATAATCACATACCCAAAGTTGGCACCACCCTGTCATTCCTAAGAATGTCCGTAGTTCCTTTATAGTTTGTGGTCGGGGGCTTTGGCATATGGCCTCTTTCCGGGCTTGTCCTAGGATCCGTTGTCCGGCACTGATCTCGTACCCCAGGTACGTGACCTGGGGTTGTAACAACGCCTGTGCCTTTTTCTTAGAAACCCGATATCCCTGTAGTCCCAGGAAATGTAACAGACTCACGGTCCAAATGACACAGGATTCTTTGGTTCTGGTTGCAATAAGAAGGTCGTCTACATACTGTAACACCTTCCCTTCTTCTGAAGGTGGTTCCCATGATTCCAAGTCCTTTGCTAGCTGATTCCTCAAAACTGTGGGGCACGAGAAGTGCCTGCTCCGGAGGCTTCTTGCGAGCAGCGCTAAAAGCACGCGAACATCGTGTTTCTGTGCTTTCCTGAACAGCTTGCGCTGGGACAGTTACAGCCGCGTTTTGCAAGCTGTCCGGGGTTCTGAGGCACTAAAAGTGCGGATGTGTGGCGACTGTGCAAGACGAGAACCGGCTGCTCTGAAAGCCCTTCCTGCTCGTCACGTACGCTTTCTAGCAGCTCTACGGACACACACGCGTCAGCCTCTTCACTGTCCTACACAGCTAGCACGCTGGCAGTTACCGTCAACTTGGAAGCAGCCGCGCAGAAGGCACTCGCCCTGCAACCGGCGAACAGCGCACATTCGCGGCTACACGCGAGCTGGCCGCACTCGGAGCTTTCGCGGCTCTTCTCTCGCTCTTTCCCGCAGAGCTCCGGCGATGCACAAATCGAACCGCGAAAGCCGCAATGAGCTTTGTGCAAGCTGCGCAGAAGAAACAAGGCACTAAACCGGCAAATGTCCAGCTAATCTCCAACGTGAAAAGGGTCAGCAAGGAAAGCTCTTGCTAACAGCCCAGAAGCATTGCGACGCTTCTCTGGATGATTTGCCCACCAACACTTCACATCAGCTCAAGCCGGCTGCCCGGAGGAAAAGAGGCTAGGAAAGATCGTAGCAGGCACGGTTGTTGCTGCACGAGAAGTGCCTGCTCCGGAGGCTTCTTGCGAGCAGCGCTAAAAGCACGCGAACATCGCGTTTCTGTGCTTTCCTGAACAGCTTGCGCTGGGACAGTTACAGCCGTGTTTTGCAAGCTGTCCGGGGTTCTGAGGCACTAAAAGTGCGGATGTGTGGCGACTGTGCAAGACGAGAACCGGCTGCTCTGAAAGCCCTTCCTGCTCGTCACGTACGCTTTCTAGCAGCTCTACGGACACACACGCGTCAGCCTCTTCACTGTCCTACACAGCTAGCACGCTGGCAGTTACCGTCAACTTGGAAGCAGCCGCGCAGAAGGCACTCGCCCTGCAACCGGCGAACAGCGCACATTCGCGGCTACACGCGAGCTGGCCGCACTCGGAGCTTTCGCGGCTCTTCTCTCGCTCTTTCCCGCAGAGCTCCGGCGATGCACAACTCGAACCGCGAAAGCCGCAATGAGCTTTGTGCAAGCTGCGCAGAAGAAACAAGGCACTAAACCGGCAAATGTCCAGCTAATCTCCAACGTGAAAAGGCTCAGCAAGGAAAGCTCTTGCTAACAGCCCAGAAGCATTGCGACGCTTCTCTGGATGATTTGCCCACCAACACTTCACATCAGCTCAAGCCGGCTGCCCGGAGGAAAAGAGGCTAGGAAAGATCGTAGCAGGCACGGTTGTTGCTGCACGAGAAGTGCCTGCTCCGGAGGCTTCTTGCGAGCAGCGCTAAAAGCACGCGAACATCGCGTTTCTGTGCTTTCCTGAACAGCTTGCGCTGGGACAGTTACAGCCGTGTTTTGCAAGCTGTCCGGGGTTCTGAGGCACTAAAAGTGCGGATGTGTGGCGACTGTGCAAGACGAGAACCGGCTGCTCTGAAAGCCCTTCCTGCTCGTCACGTACGCTTTCTAGCAGCTCTACGGACACACACGCGTCAGCCTCTTCACTGTCCTACACAGCTAGCACGCTGGCAGTTACCGTCAACTTGGAAGCAGCCGCGCAGAAGGCAGTCGCCCTGCAACCGGCGAACAGCGCACATTCGCGGCTACACGCGAGCTGGCCGCACTCGGAGCTTTCGCGGCTCTTCTCTCGCTCTTTCCCGCAGAGCTCCGGCGATGCACAACTCGAACCGCGAAAGCCGCAATGAGCTTTGTGCAAGCTGCGCAGAAGAAACAAGGCACTAAACCGGCAAATGTCCAGCTAATCTCCAACGTGAAAAGGCTCAGCAAGGAAAGCTCTTGCTAACAGCCCAGAAGCATTGCGACGCTTCTCTGGATGATTTGCCCACCAACACTTCACATCAGCTCAAGCCGGCTGCCCGGAGGAAAAGAGGCTAGGAAAGATCGTAGCAGGCACGGTTGTTGCTGCACGAGAAGTGCCTGCTCCGGAGGCTTCTTGCGAACAGCGCTAAAAGCACGCGAACATCGCGTTTCTGTGCTTTCCTGAACAGCTTGCGCTGGGACAGTTACAGCCGTGTTTTGCAAGCTGTCCGGGGTTCTGAGGCACTAAAAGTGCGGATGTGTGGCGACTGTGCAAGACGAGAACCGGCTGCTCTGAAAGCCCTTCCTGCTCGTCACGTACGCTTTCTAGCAGCTCTACGGACACACACGCGTCAGCCTCTTCACTGTCCGACACAGCTAGCACGCTGGCAGTTACCGTCAACTTGGAAGCAGCCGCGCAGAAGGCACTCGCCCTGCAACCGGCGAACAGCGCACATTCGCGGCTACACGCGAGCTGGCCGCACTCGGAGCTTTCGCGGCTCTTCTCTCGCTCTTTCCCGCAGAGCTCCGGCGATGCACAACTCGAACCGCGAAAGCCGCAATGAGCTTTGTGCAAGCTGCGCAGAAGAAACAAGGCACTAAACCGGCAAATGTCCAGCTAATCTCCAACGTGAAAAGGCTCAGCAAGGAAAGCTCTTGCTAACAGCCCAGAAGCATTGCGACGCTTCTCTGGATGATTTGCCCACCAACACTTCACATCAGCTCAAGCCGGCTGCCCGGAGGAAAAGAGGCTAGGAAAGATCGTAGCAGGCACGGTTGTTGCTGCACGAGAAGTGCCTGCTCCGGAGGCTTCTTGCGAGCAGCGCTAAAAGCACGCGAACATCGCGTTTCTGTGCTTTCCTGAACAGCTTGCGCTGGGACAGTTACAGCCGTGTTTTGCAAGCTGTCCGGGGTTCTGAGGCACTAAAAGTGCGGATGTGTGGCGACTGTGCAAGACGAGAACCGGCTGCTCTGAAAGCCCTTCCTGCTCGTCACGTACGCTTTCTAGCAGCTCTACGGACACACACGCGTCAGCCTCTTCACTGTCCTACACAGCTAGCACGCTGGCAGTTACCGTCAACTTGGAAGCAGCCGCGCAGAAGGCAGTCGCCCTGCAACCGGCGAACAGCGCACATTCGCGGCTACACGCGAGCTGGCCGCACTCGGAGCTTTCGCGGCTCTTCTCTCGCTCTTTCCCGCAGAGCTCCGGCGATGCACAACTCGAACCGCGAAAGCCGCAATGAGCTTTGTGCAAGCTGCGCAGAAGAAACAAGGCACTAAACCGGCAAATGTCCAGCTAATCTCCAACGTGAAAAGGCTCAGCAAGGAAAGCTCTTGCTAACAGCCCAGAAGCATTGCGACGCTTCTCTGGATGATTTGCCCACCAACACTTCACATCAGCTCAAGCCGGCTGCCCGGAGGAAAAGAGGCTAGGAAAGATCGTAGCAGGCACGGTTGTTGCTGCACGAGAAGTGCCTGCTCCGGAGGCTTCTTGCGAGCAGCGCTAAAAGCACGCGAACATCGCGTTTCTGTGCTTTCCTGAACAGCTTGCGCTGGGACAGTTACAGCCGTGTTTTGCAAGCTGTCCGGGGTTCTGAGGCACTAAAAGTGCGGATGTGTGGCGACTGTGCAAGACGAGAACCGGCTGCTCTGAAAGCCCTTCCTGCTCGTCACGTACGCTTTCTAGCAGCTCTACGGACACACACGCGTCAGCCTCTTCACTGTCCTACACAGCTAGCACGCTGGCAGTTACCGTCAACTTGGAAGCAGCCGCGCAGAAGGCACTCGCCCTGCAACCGGCGAACAGCGCACATTCGCGGCTACACGCGAGCTGGCCGCACTCGGAGCTTTCGCGGCTCTTCTCTCGCTCTTTCCCGCAGAGCTCCGGCGATGCACAACTCGAACCGCGAAAGCCGCAATGAGCTTTGTGCAAGCTGCGCAGAAGAAACAAGGCACTAAACCGGCAAATGTCCAGCTAATCTCCCACGTGAAAAGGGTCAGCAAGGAAAGCTCTTGCTAACAGCCCAGAAGCATTGCGACGCTTCTCTGGATGATTTGCCCACCAACACTTCACATCAGCTCAAGCCGGCTGCCCGGAGGAAAAGAGGCTAGGAAAGATCGTAGCAGGCACGGTTGTTGCTGCACGAGAAGTGCCTGCTCCGGAGGCTTCTTGCGAGCAGCGCTAAAAGCACGCGAACATCGCGTTTCTGTGCTTTCCTGAACAGCTTGCGCTGGGACAGTTACAGCCGTGTTTTGCAAGCTGTCCGGGGTTCTGAGGCACTAAAAGTGCGGATGTGTGGCGACTGTGCAAGACGAGAACCGGCTGCTCTGAAAGCCCTTCCTGCTCGTCACGTACGCTTTCTAGCAGCTCTACGGACACACACGCGTCAGCCTCTTCACTGTCCTACACAGCTAGCACGCTGGCAGTTACCGTCAACTTGGAAGCAGCCGCGCAGAAGGCACTCGCCCTGCAACCGGCGAACAGCGCACATTCGCGGCTACACGCGAGCTGGCCGCACTCGGAGCTTTCGCGGCTCTTCTCTCGCTCTTTCCCGCAGAGCTCCGGCGATGCACAACTCGAACCGCGAAAGCCGCAATGAGCTTTGTGCAAGCTGCGCAGAAGAAACAAGGCACTAAACCGGCAAATGTCCAGCTAATCTCCAACGTGAAAAGGCTCAGCAAGGAAAGCTCTTGCTAACAGCCCAGAAGCATTGCGACGCTTCTCTGGATGATTTGCCCACCAACACTTCACATCAGCTCAAGCCGGCTGCCCGGAGGAAAAGAGGCTAGGAAAGATCGTAGCAGGCACGGTTGTTGCTGCACGAGAAGTGCCTGCTCCGGAGGCTTCTTGCGAGCAGCGCTAAAAGCACGCGAACATCGCGTTTCTGTGCTTTCCTGAACAGCTTGCGCTGGGACAGTTACAGCCGTGTTTTGCAAGCTGTCCGGGGTTCTGAGGCACTAAAAGTGCGGATGTGTGGCGACTGTGCAAGACGAGAACCGGCTGCTCTGAAAGCCCTTCCTGCTCGTCACGTACGCTTTCTAGCAGCTCTACGGACACACACGCGTCAGCCTCTTCACTGTCCTACACAGCTAGCACGCTGGCAGTTACCGTCAACTTGGAAGCAGCCGCGCAGAAGGCACTCGCCCTGCAACCGGCGAACAGCGCACATTCGCGGCTACACGCGAGCTGGCCGCACTCGGAGCTTTCGCGGCTCTTCTCTCGCTCTTTCCCGCAGAGCTCCGGCGATGCACAACTCGAACCGCGAAAGCCGCAATGAGCTTTGTGCAAGCTGCGCAGAAGAAACAAGGCACTAAACCGGCAAATGTCCAGCTAATCTCCAACGTGAAAAGGCTCAGCAAGGAAAGCTCTTGCTAACAGCCCAGAAGCATTGCGACTCTTCTCTGGATGATTTGCCCACCAACACTTCACATCAGCTCAAGCCGGCTGCCCGGAGGAAAAGAGGCTAGGAAAGATCGTAGCAGGCACGGTTGTTGCTGCACGAGAAGTGCCTGCTCCGGAGGCTTCTTGCGAGCAGCGCTAAAAGCACGCGAACATCGCGTTTCTGTGCTTTCCTGAACAGCTTGCGCTGGGACAGTTACAGCCGTGTTTTGCAAGCTGTCCGGGGTTCTGAGGCACTAAAAGTGCGGATGTGTGGCGACTGTGCAAGACGAGAACCGGCTGCTCTGAAAGCCCTTCCTGCTCGTCACGTACGCTTTCTAGCAGCTCTACGGACACACACGCGTCAGCCTCTTCACTGTCCTACACAGCTAGCACGCTGGCAGTTACCGTCAACTTGGAAGCAGCCGCGCAGAAGGCACTCGCCCTGCAACCGGCGAACAGCGCACATTCGCGGCTACACGCGAGCTGGCCGCACTCGGAGCTTTCGCGGCTCTTCTCTCGCTCTTTCCCGCAGAGCTCCGGCGATGCACAACTCGAACCGCGAAAGCCGCAATGAGCTTTGTGCAAGCTGCGCAGAAGAAACAAGGCACTAAACCGGCAAATGTCCAGCTAATCTCCAACGTGAAAAGGCTCAGCAAGGAAAGCTCTTGCTAACAGCCCAGAAGCATTGCGACGCTTCTCTGGATGATTTGCCCACCAACACTTCACATCAGCTCAAGCCGGCTGCCCGGAGGAAAAGAGGCTAGGAAAGATCGTAGCAGGCACGGTTGTTGCTGCACGAGAAGTGCCTGCTCCGGAGGCTTCTTGCGAGCAGCGCTAAAAGCACGCGAACATCGCGTTTCTGTGCTTTCCTGAACAGCTTGCGCTGGGACAGTTACAGCCGTGTTTTGCAAGCTGTCCGGGGTTCTGAGGCACTAAAAGTGCGGATGTGTGGCGACTGTCCAAGACGAGAACCGGCTGCTCTGAAAGCCCTTCCTGCTCGTCACGTACGCTTTCTAGCAGCTCTACGGACACACACGCGTCAGCCTCTTCACTGTCCTACACAGCTAGCACGCTGGCAGTTACCGTCAACTTGGAAGCAGCCGCGCAGAAGGCAGTCGCCCTGCAACCGGCGAACAGCGCACATTCGCGGCTACACGCGAGCTGGCCGCACTCGGAGCTTTCGCGGCTCTTCTCTCGCTCTTTCCCGCAGAGCTCCGGCGATGCACAACTCGAACCGCGAAAGCCGCAATGAGCTTTGTGCAAGCTGCGCAGAAGAAACAAGGCACTAAACCGGCAAATGTCCAGCTAATCTCCAACGTGAAAAGGCTCAGCAAGGAAAGCTCTTGCTAACAGCCCAGAAGCATTGCGACGCTTCTCTGGATGATTTGCCCACCAACACTTCACATCAGCTCAAGCCGGCTGCCCGGAGGAAAAGAGGCTAGGAAAGATCGTAGCAGGCACGGTTGTTGCTGCACGAGAAGTGCCTGCTCCGGAGGCTTCTTGCGAGCAGCGCTAAAAGCACGCGAACATCGCGTTTCTGTGCTTTCCTGAACAGCTTGCGCTGGGACAGTTACAGCCGTGTTTTGCAAGCTGTCCGGGGTTCTGAGGCACTAAAAGTGCGGATGTGTGGCGACTGTGCAAGACGAGAACCGGCTGCTCTGAAAGCCCTTCCTGCTCGTCACGTACGCTTTCTAGCAGCTCTACGGACACACACGCGTCAGCCTCTTCACTGTCCTACACAGCTAGCACGCTGGCAGTTACCGTCAACTTGGAAGCAGCCGCGCAGAAGGCAGTCGCCCTGCAACCGGCGAACAGCGCACATTCGCGGCTACACGCGAGCTGGCCGCACTCGGAGCTTTCGCGGCTCTTCTCTCGCTCTTTCCCGCAGAGCTCCGGCGATGCACAACTCGAACCGCGAAAGCCGCAATGAGCTTTGTGCAAGCTGCGCAGAAGAAACAAGGCACTAAACCGGCAAATGTCCAGCTAATCTCCAACGTGAAAAGGCTCAGCAAGGAAAGCTCTTGCTAACAGCCCAGAAGCATTGCGACGCTTCTCTGGATGATTTGCCCACCAACACTTCACATCAGCTCAAGCCGGCTGCCCGGAGGAAAAGAGGCTAGGAAAGATCGTAGCAGGCACGGTTGTTGCTGCACGAGAAGTGCCTGCTCCGGAGGCTTCTTGCGAGCAGCGCTAAAAGCACGCGAACATCGCGTTTCTGTGCTTTCCTGAACAGCTTGCGCTGGGACAGTTACAGCCGTGTTTTGCAAGCTGTCCGGGGTTCTGAGGCACTAAAAGTGCGGATGTGTGGCGACTGTCCAAGACGAGAACCGGCTGCTCTGAAAGCCCTTCCTGCTCGTCACGTACGCTTTCTAGCAGCTCTACGGACACACACGCGTCAGCCTCTTCACTGTCCTACACAGCTAGCACGCTGGCAGTTACCGTCAACTTGGAAGCAGCCGCGCAGAAGGCAGTCGCCCTGCAACCGGCGAACAGCGCACATTCGCGGCTACACGCGAGCTGGCCGCACTCGGAGCTTTCGCGGCTCTTCTCTCGCTCTTTCCCGCAGAGCTCCGGCGATGCACAACTCGAACCGCGAAAGCCGCAATGAGCTTTGTGCAAGCTGCGCAGAAGAAACAAGGCACTAAACCGGCAAATGTCCAGCTAATCTCCAACGTGAAAAGGGTCAGCAAGGAAAGCTCTTGCTAACAGCCCAGAAGCATTGCGACGCTTCTCTGGATGATTTGCCCACCAACACTTCACATCAGCTCAAGCCGGCTGCCCGGAGGAAAAGAGGCTAGGAAAGATCGTAGCAGGCACGGTTGTTGCTGCACGAGAAGTGCCTGCTCCGGAGGCTTCTTGCGAACAGCGCTAAAAGCACGCGAACATCGCGTTTCTGTGCTTTCCTGAACAGCTTGCGCTGGGACAGTTACAGCCGTGTTTTGCAAGCTGTCCGGGGTTCTGAGGCACTAAAAGTGCGGATGTGTGGCGACTGTGCAAGACGAGAACCGGCTGCTCTGAAAGCCCTTCCTGCTCGTCACGTACGCTTTCTAGCAGCTCTACGGACACACACGCGTCAGCCTCTTCACTGTCCTACACAGCTAGCACGCTGGCAGTTACCGTCAACTTGGAAGCAGCCGCGCAGAAGGCAGTCGCCCTCCAGCCGGCGAACAGCGCACATTCGCGGCTACACGCGAGCTGGCCGCACTCGGAGCTTTCGCGGCTCTTCTCTCGCTCTTTCTCGCAGAGCTCCGGCGATGCACAACTCGAACCGCGAAAGCCGCAATGAGCTTTGTGCAAGCTGCGCAGAAGAAACAAGGCACTAAACCGGCAAATGTCCAGCTAATCTCCAACGTGAAAAGGGTCAGCAAGGAAAGCTCTTGCTAACAGCCCAGAAGCATTGCGACGCTTCTCTGGATGATTTGCCCACCAACACTTCACATCAGCTCAAGCCGGCTGCCCGGAGGAAAAGAGGCTAGGAAAGATCGTAGCAGGCACGGTTGTTGCTGCACGAGAAGTGCCTGCTCCGGAGGCTTCTTGCGAACAGCGCTAAAAGCACGCGAACATCGCGTTTCTGTGCTTTCCTGAACAGCTTGCGCTGGGACAGTTACAGCCGTGTTTTGCAAGCTGTCCGGGGTTCTGAGGCACTAAAAGTGCGGATGTGTGGCGACTGTGCAAGACGAGAACCGGCTGCTCTGAAAGCCCTTCCTGCTCGTCACGTACGCTTTCTAGCAGCTCTACGGACACACACGCGTCAGCCTCTTCACTGTCCGACACAGCTAGCACGCTGGCAGTTACCGTCAACTTGGAAGCAGCCGCGCAGAAGGCACTCGCCCTGCAACCGGCGAACAGCGCACATTCGCGGCTACACGCGAGCTGGCCGCACTCGGAGCTTTCGCGGCTCTTCTCTCGCTCTTTCCCGCAGAGCTCCGGCGATGCACAACTCGAACCGCGAAAGCCGCAATGAGCTTTGTGCAAGCTGCGCAGAAGAAACAAGGCACTAAACCGGCAAATGTCCAGCTAATCTCCAACGTGAAAAGGCTCAGCAAGGAAAGCTCTTGCTAACAGCCCAGAAGCATTGCGACGCTTCTCTGGATGATTTGCCCACCAACACTTCACATCAGCTCAAGCCGGCTGCCCGGAGGAAAAGAGGCTAGGAAAGATCGTAGCAGGCACGGTTGTTGCTGCACGAGAAGTGCCTGCTCCGGAGGCTTCTTGCGAGCAGCGCTAAAAGCACGCGAACATCGCGTTTCTGTGCTTTCCTGAACAGCTTGCGCTGGGACAGTTACAGCCGTGTTTTGCAAGCTGTCCGGGGTTCTGAGGCACTAAAAGTGCGGATGTGTGGCGACTGTGCAAGACGAGAACCGGCTGCTCTGAAAGCCCTTCCTGCTCGTCACGTACGCTTTCTAGCAGCTCTACGGACACACACGCGTCAGCCTCTTCACTGTCCTACACAGCTAGCACGCTGGCAGTTACCGTCAACTTGGAAGCAGCCGCGCAGAAGGCAGTCGCCCTGCAACCGGCGAACAGCGCACATTCGCGGCTACACGCGAGCTGGCCGCACTCGGAGCTTTCGCGGCTCTTCTCTCGCTCTTTCCCGCAGAGCTCCGGCGATGCACAACTCGAACCGCGAAAGCCGCAATGAGCTTTGTGCAAGCTGCGCAGAAGAAACAAGGCACTAAACCGGCAAATGTCCAGCTAATCTCCCACGTGAAAAGGGTCAGCAAGGAAAGCTCTTGCTAACAGCCCAGAAGCATTGCGACGCTTCTCTGGATGATTTGCCCACCAACACTTCACATCAGCTCAAGCCGGCTGCCCGGAGGAAAAGAGGCTAGGAAAGATCGTAGCAGGCACGGTTGTTGCTGCACGAGAAGTGCCTGCTCCGGAGGCTTCTTGCGAGCAGCGCTAAAAGCACGCGAACATCGCGTTTCTGTGCTTTCCTGAACAGCTTGCGCTGGGACAGTTACAGCCGTGTTTTGCAAGCTGTCCGGGGTTCTGAGGCACTAAAAGTGCGGATGTGTGGCGACTGTGCAAGACGAGAACCGGCTGCTCTGAAAGCCCTTCCTGCTCGTCACGTACGCTTTCTAGCAGCTCTACGGACACACACGCGTCAGCCTCTTCACTGTCCTACACAGCTAGCACGCTGGCAGTTACCGTCAACTTGGAAGCAGCCGCGCAGAAGGCACTCGCCCTGCAACCGGCGAACAGCGCACATTCGCGGCTACACGCGAGCTGGCCGCACTCGGAGCTTTCGCGGCTCTTCTCTCGCTCTTTCCCGCAGAGCTCCGGCGATGCACAACTCGAACCGCGAAAGCCGCAATGAGCTTTGTGCAAGCTGCGCAGAAGAAACAAGGCACTAAACCGGCAAATGTCCAGCTAATCTCCAACGTGAAAAGGCTCAGCAAGGAAAGCTCTTGCTAACAGCCCAGAAGCATTGCGACGCTTCTCTGGATGATTTGCCCACCAACACTTCACATCAGCTCAAGCCGGCTGCCCGGAGGAAAAGAGGCTAGGAAAGATCGTAGCAGGCACGGTTGTTGCTGCACGAGAAGTGCCTGCTCCGGAGGCTTCTTGCGAGCAGCGCTAAAAGCACGCGAACATCGCGTTTCTGTGCTTTCCTGAACAGCTTGCGCTGGGACAGTTACAGCCGTGTTTTGCAAGCTGTCCGGGGTTCTGAGGCACTAAAAGTGCGGATGTGTGGCGACTGTGCAAGACGAGAACCGGCTGCTCTGAAAGCCCTTCCTGCTCGTCACGTACGCTTTCTAGCAGCTCTACGGACACACACGCGTCAGCCTCTTCACTGTCCTACACAGCTAGCACGCTGGCAGTTACCGTCAACTTGGAAGCAGCCGCGCAGAAGGCAGTCGCCCTGCAACCGGCGAACAGCGCACATTCGCGGCTACACGCGAGCTGGCCGCACTCGGAGCTTTCGCGGCTCTTCTCTCGCTCTTTCCCGCAGAGCTCCGGCGATGCACAACTCGAACCGCGAAAGCCGCAATGAGCTTTGTGCAAGCTGCGCAGAAGAAACAAGGCACTAAACCGGCAAATGTCCAGCTAATCTCCAACGTGAAAAGGCTCAGCAAGGAAAGCTCTTGCTAACAGCCCAGAAGCATTGCGACGCTTCTCTGGATGATTTGCCCACCAACACTTCACATCAGCTCAAGCCGGCTGCCCGGAGGAAAAGAGGCTAGGAAAGATCGTAGCAGGCACGGTTGTTGCTGCACGAGAAGTGCCTGCTCCGGAGGCTTCTTGCGAGCAGCGCTAAAAGCACGCGAACATCGCGTTTCTGTGCTTTCCTGAACAGCTTGCGCTGGGACAGTTACAGCCGTGTTTTGCAAGCTGTCCGGGGTTCTGAGGCACTAAAAGTGCGGATGTGTGGCGACTGTGCAAGACGAGAACCGGCTGCTCTGAAAGCCCTTCCTGCTCGTCACGTACGCTTTCTAGCAGCTCTACGGACACACACGCGTCAGCCTCTTCACTGTCCTACACAGCTAGCACGCTGGCAGTTACCGTCAACTTGGAAGCAGCCGCGCAGAAGGCAGTCGCCCTGCAACCGGCGAACAGCGCACATTCGCGGCTACACGCGAGCTGGCCGCACTCGGAGCTTTCGCGGCTCTTCTCTCGCTCTTTCCCGCAGAGCTCCGGCGATGCACAACTCGAACCGCGAAAGCCGCAATGAGCTTTGTGCAAGCTGCGCAGAAGAAACAAGGCACTAAACCGGCAAATGTCCAGCTAATCTCCAACGTGAAAAGGCTCAGCAAGGAAAGCTCTTGCTAACAGCCCAGAAGCATTGCGACGCTTCTCTGGATGATTTGCCCACCAACACTTCACATCAGCTCAAGCCGGCTGCCCGGAGGAAAAGAGGCTAGGAAAGATCGTAGCAGGCACGGTTGTTGCTGCACGAGAAGTGCCTGCTCCGGAGGCTTCTTGCGAGCAGCGCTAAAAGCACGCGAACATCGCGTTTCTGTGCTTTCCTGAACAGCTTGCGCTGGGACAGTTACAGCCGTGTTTTGCAAGCTGTCCGGGGTTCTGAGGCACTAAAAGTGCGGATGTGTGGCGACTGTGCAAGACGAGAACCGGCTGCTCTGAAAGCCCTTCCTGCTCGTCACGTACGCTTTCTAGCAGCTCTACGGACACACACGCGTCAGCCTCTTCACTGTCCTACACAGCTAGCACGCTGGCAGTTACCGTCAACTTGGAAGCAGCCGCGCAGAAGGCACTCGCCCTGCAACCGGCGAACAGCGCACATTCGCGGCTACACGCGAGCTGGCCGCACTCGGAGCTTTCGCGGCTCTTCTCTCGCTCTTTCCCGCAGAGCTCCGGCGATGCACAACTCGAACCGCGAAAGCCGCAATGAGCTTTGTGCAAGCTGCGCAGAAGAAACAAGGCACTAAACCGGCAAATGTCCAGCTAATCTCCAACGTGAAAAGGCTCAGCAAGGAAAGCTCTTGCTAACAGCCCAGAAGCATTGCGACGCTTCTCTGGATGATTTGCCCACCAACACTTCACATCAGCTCAAGCCGGCTGCCCGGAGGAAAAGAGGCTAGGAAAGATCGTAGCAGGCACGGTTGTTGCTGCACGAGAAGTGCCTGCTCCGGAGGCTTCTTGCGAACAGCGCTAAAAGCACGCGAACATCGCGTTTCTGTGCTTTCCTGAACAGCTTGCGCTGGGACAGTTACAGCCGTGTTTTGCAAGCTGTCCGGGGTTCTGAGGCACTAAAAGTGCGGATGTGTGGCGACTGTGCAAGACGAGAACCGGCTGCTCTGAAAGCCCTTCCTGCTCGTCACGTACGCTTTCTAGCAGCTCTACGGACACACACGCGTCAGCCTCTTCACTGTCCTACACAGCTAGCACGCTGGCAGTTACCGTCAACTTGGAAGCAGCCGCGCAGAAGGCAGTCGCCCTGCAACCGGCGAACAGCGCACATTCGCGGCTACACGCGAGCTGGCCGGCACTCGGAGCTTTCGCGGCTCTTCTCTCGCTCTTTCCCGCAGAGCTCCGGCGATGCACAACTCGAACCGCGAAAGCCGCAATGAGCTTTGTGCAAGCTGCGCAGAAGAAACAAGGCACTAAACCGGCAAATGTCCAGCTAATCTCCAACGTGAAAAGGCTCAGCAAGGAAAGCTCTTGCTAACAGCCCAGAAGCATTGCGACGCTTCTCTGGATGATTTGCCCACCAACACTTCACATCAGCTCAAGCCGGCTGCCCGGAGGAAAAGAGGCTAGGAAAGATCGTAGCAGGCACGGTTGTTGCTGCACGAGAAGTGCCTGCTCCGGAGGCTTCTTGCGAGCAGCGCTAAAAGCACGCGAACATCGCGTTTCTGTGCTTTCCTGAACAGCTTGCGCTGGGACAGTTACAGCCGTGTTTTGCAAGCTGTCCGGGGTTCTGAGGCACTAAAAGTGCGGATGTGTGGCGACTGTGCAAGACGAGAACCGGCTGCTCTGAAAGCCCTTCCTGCTCGTCACGTACGCTTTCTAGCAGCTCTACGGACACACACGCGTCAGCCTCTTCACTGTCCTACACAGCTAGCACGCTGGCAGTTACCGTCAACTTGGAAGCAGCCGCGCAGAAGGCAGTCGCCCTGCAACCGGCGAACAGCGCACATTCGCGGCTACACGCGAGCTGGCCGCACTCGGAGCTTTCGCGGCTCTTCTCTCGCTCTTTCCCGCAGAGCTCCGGCGATGCACAACTCGAACCGCGAAAGCCGCAATGAGCTTTGTGCAAGCTGCGCAGAAGAAACAAGGCACTAAACCGGCAAATGTCCAGCTAATCTCCAACGTGAAAAGGGTCAGCAAGGAAAGCTCTTGCTAACAGCCCAGAAGCATTGCGACGCTTCTCTGGATGATTTGCCCACCAACACTTCACATCAGCTCAAGCCGGCTGCCCGGAGGAAAAGAGGCTAGGAAAGATCGTAGCAGGCACGGTTGTTGCTGCACGAGAAGTGCCTGCTCCGGAGGCTTCTTGCGAGCAGCGCTAAAAGCACGCGAACATCGCGTTTCTGTGCTTTCCTGAACAGCTTGCGCTGGGACAGTTACAGCCGTGTTTTGCAAGCTGTCCGGGGTTCTGAGGCACTAAAAGTGCGGATGTGTGGCGACTGTGCAAGACGAGAACCGGCTGCTCTGAAAGCCCTTCCTGCTCGTCACGTACGCTTTCTAGCAGCTCTACGGACACACACGCGTCAGCCTCTTTCACTGTCCTACACAGCTAGCACGCTGGCAGTTACCGTCAACTTGGAAGCAGCCGCGCAGAAGGCACTCGCCCTGCAACCGGCGAACAGCGCACATTCGCGCTACACGCGAGCTGGCCGCACTCGGAGCTTTCGCGGCTCTTCTCTCGCTCTTTCCCGCAGAGCTCCGGCGATGCACAACTCGAACCGCGAAAGCCGCAATGAGCTTTGTGCAAGCTGCGCAGAAGAAACAAGGCACTAAACCGGCAAATGTCCAGCTAATCTCCAACGTGAAAAGGGTCAGCAAGGAAAGCTCTTGCTAACAGCCCAGAAGCATTGCGACGCTTCTCTGGATGATTTGCCCACCAACACTTCACATCAGCTCAAGCCGGCTGCCCGGAGGAAAAGAGGCTAGGAAAGATCGTAGCAGGCACGGTTGTTGCTGCACGAGAAGTGCCTGCTCCGGAGGCTTCTTGCGAGCAGCGCTAAAAGCACGCGAACATCGCGTTTCTGTGCTTTCCTGAACAGCTTGCGCTGGGACAGTTACAGCCGTGTTTTGCAAGCTGTCCGGGGTTCTGAGGCACTAAAAGTGCGGATGTGTGGCGACTGTGCAAGACGAGAACCGGCTGCTCTGAAAGCCCTTCCTGCTCGTCACGTACGCTTTCTAGCAGCTCTACGGACACACACGCGTCAGCCTCTTCACTGTCCTACACAGCTAGCACGCTGGCAGTTACCGTCAACTTGGAAGCAGCCGCGCAGAGGCACTCGCCCTGCAACCGGCGAACAGCGCACATTCGCGGCTACACGCGAGCTGGCCGCACTCGGAGCTTTCGCGGCTCTTCTCTCGCTCTTTCCCGCAGAGCTCCGGCGATGCACAACTCGAACCGCGAAAGCCGCAATGAGCTTTGTGCAAGCTGCGCAGAAGAAACAAGGCACTAAACCGGCAAATGTCCAGCTAATCTCCAACGTGAAAAGGCTCAGCAAGGAAAGCTCTTGCTAACAGCCCAGAAGCATTGCGACGCTTCTCTGGATGATTTGCCCACCAACACTTCACATCAGCTCAAGCCGGCTGCCCGGAGGAAAAGAGGCTAGGAAAGATCGTAGCAGGCACGGTTGTTGCTGCACGAGAAGTGCCTGCTCCGGAGGCTTCTTGCGAGCAGCGCTAAAAGCACGCGAACATCGCGTTTCTGTGCTTTCCTGAACAGCTTGCGCTGGGACAGTTACAGCCGTGTTTTGCAAGCTGTCCGGGGTTCTGAGGCACTAAAAGTGCGGATGTGTGGCGACTGTGCAAGACGAGAACCGGCTGCTCTGAAAGCCCTTCCTGCTCGTCACGTACGCTTTCTAGCAGCTCTACGGACACACACGCGTCAGCCTCTTCACTGTCCTACACAGCTAGCACGCTGGCAGTTACCGTCAACTTGGAAGCAGCCGCGCAGAAGGCACTCGCCCTGCAACCGGCGAAACAGCGCACATTCGCGGCTACACGCGAGCTGGCCGCACTCGGAGCTTTCGCGGCTCTTCTCTCGCTCTTTCCCGCAGAGCTCCGGCGATGCACAACTCGAACCGCGAAAGCCGCAATGAGCTTTGTGCAAGCTGCGCAGAAGAAACAAGGCACTAAACCGGCAAATGTCCAGCTAATCTCCAACGTGAAAAAGGCTCAGCAAGGAAAGCTCTTGCTAACAGCCCAGAAGCATTGCGACGCTTCTCTGGATGATTTGCCCACCAACACTTCACATCAGCTCAAGCCGGCTGCCCGGAGGAAAAGAGGCTAGGAAAGATCGTAGCAGGCACGGTTGTTGCTGCACGAGAAGTGCCTGCTCCGGAGGCTTCTTGCGAACAGCGCTAAAAGCACGCGAACATCGCGTTTCTGTGCTTTCCTGAACAGCTTGCGCTGGGACAGTTACAGCCGTGTTTTGCAAGCTGTCCGGGGTTCTGAGGCACTAAAAGTGCGGATGTGTGGCGACTGTGCAAGACGAGAACCGGCTGCTCTGAAAGCCCTTCCTGCTCGTCACGTACGCTTTCTAGCAGCTCTACGGACACACACGCGTCAGCCTCTTCACTGTCCTACACAGCTAGCACGCTGGCAGTTACCGTCAACTTGGAAGCAGCCGCGCAGAAGGCAGTCGCCCTGCAACCGGCGAACAGCGCACATTCGCGGCTACACGCGAGCTGGCCGCACTCGGAGCTTTCGCGGCTCTTCTCTCGCTCTTTCCCGCAGAGCTCCGGCGATGCACAACTCGAACCGCGAAAGCCGCAATGAGCTTTGTGCAAGCTGCGCAGAAGAAACAAGGCACTAAACCGGCAAATGTCCAGCTAATCTCCAACGTGAAAAGGGTCAGCAAGGAAAGCTCTTGCTAACAGCCCAGAAGCATTGCGACGCTTCTCTGGATGATTTGCCCACCAACACTTCACATCAGCTCAAGCCGGCTGCCCGGAGGAAAAGAGGCTAGGAAAGATCGTAGCAGGCACGGTTGTTGCTGCACGAGAAGTGCCTGCTCCGGAGGCTTCTTGCGAGCAGCGCTAAAAGCACGCGAACATCGCGTTTCTGTGCTTTCCTGAACAGCTTGCGCTGGGACAGTTACAGCCGTGTTTTGCAAGCTGTCCGGGGTTCTGAGGCACTAAAAGTGCGGATGTGTGGCGACTGTGCAAGACGAGAACCGGCTGCTCTGAAAGCCCTTCCTGCTCGTCACGTACGCTTTCTAGCAGCTCTACGGACACACACGCGTCAGCCTCTTCACTGTCCTACACAGCTAGCACGCTGGCAGTTACCGTCAACTTGGAGCAGCCGCGCAGAAGGCAGTCGCCCTGCAACCGGCGGAACAGCGCACATTCGCGGCTACACGCGAGCTGGCCGCACTCGGAGCTTTCGCGGCTCTTCTCTCGCTCTTTCCCGCAGAGCTCCGGCGATGCACAACTCGAACCGCGAAAGCCGCAATGAGCTTTGTGCAAGCTGCGCAGAAGAAACAAGGCACTAAACCGGCAAATGTCCAGCTAATCTCCAACGTGGAAAAGGCTCAGCAAGGAAAGCTCTTGCTAACAGCCCAGAAGCATTGCGACGCTTCTCTGGATGATTTGCCCACCAACACTTCACATCAGCTCAAGCCGGCTGCCCGGAGGAAAAGAGGCTAGGAAAGATCGTAGCAGGCACGGTTGTTGCTGCACGAGAAGTGCCTGCTCCGGAGGCTTCTTGCGAGCAGCGCTAAAAGCACGCGAACATCGCGTTTCTGTGCTTTCCTGAACAGCTTGCGCTGGGACAGTTACAGCCGTGTTTTGCAAGCTGTCCGGGGTTCTGAGGCACTAAAAGTGCGGATGTGTGGCGACTGTGCAAGACGAGAACCGGCTGCTCTGGAAAGCCCTTCCTGCTCGTCACGTACGCTTTCTAGCAGCTCTACGGACACACACGCGTCAGCCTCTTCACTGTCCTACACAGCTAGCACGCTGGCAGTTACCGTCAACTTGAAGCAGCCGCGCAGAAGGCACTCGCCCTGCAACGGCGAACAGCGCAACATTCCGCGGCTACACGCGAGCTGGCCGCACTCGGAGCTTTCGCGGCTCTTCTCTCGCTCTTTCCCGCAGAGCTCCGGCGATGCACAACTCGAACCGCGAAAGCCGCAATGAGCTTTGTGCAAGCTGCGCAGAAGAAACAAGGCACTAAACCGGCAAATGTCCAGCTAATCTCCAACGTGAAAAGGCTCAGCAAGGAAAGCTCTTGCTAACAGCCCAGAAGCATTGCGACGCTTCTCTGATGATTTGCCCACCAACACTTCACATCAGCTCAAGCCGGCTGCCCGGAGGAAAAAGAGGCTAGGAAAGATCGTAGCAGGCACGGTTGTTGCTGCACGAGAAGTGTCCTGCTCCGGAGGCTTCTTGCGAGCAGCGCTAAAAGCACGCGAACATCGCGTTTCTGTGCTTTCCTGAACAGCTTGCGCTGGGACAGTTACAGCCGTGTTTTGCAAGCTGTCCGGGGTTCTGAGGCACTAAAAGTGCGGATGTGTGGCGACTGTGCAAGACGAGAACCGGCTGCTCTGAAAGCCCTTCCTGCTCGTCACGTACGCTTTCTAGCAGCTCTACGGACACACACGCGTCAGCCTCTTCACTGTCCTACACAGCTAGCACGCTGGCAGTTACCGTCAACTTGGAAGCAGCCGCGCAGAAGGCACTCGCCCTGCAACCGGCGAACAGCGCACATTCGCGGCTACACGCGAGCTGGCCGCACTCGGAGCTTTCGCGGCTCTTCTCTCGCTCTTTCCCGCAGAGCTCCGGCGATGCACAACTCGAACCGCGAAAGCCGCAATGAGCTTTGTGCAAGCTGCGCAGAAGAAACAAGGCACTAAACCGGCAAATGTCCAGCTAATCTCCAACGTGAAAAGGCTCAGCAAGGAAAGCTCTTGCTAACAGCCCAGAAGCATTGCGACGCTTCTCTGGATGATTTGCCCACCAACACTTCACATCAGCTCAAGCCGGGCTGCCCGGAGGAAAAGAGGCTAGGAAAAGATCGTAGCAGGCACGGTTGTTGCTGCACGAGAAGTGCCTGCTCCGGAGGCTTCTTGCGAGCAGCGCTAAAAGCACGCGAACATCGCGTTTCTGTTGCTTTCCTGAACAGCTTGCGCTGGGACAGTTACAGCCGTGTTTTGCAAGCTGTCCGGGGTTCTGAGGCACTAAAAGTGCGGATGTGTGGCGACTGTGCAAGACGAGAACCGGCTGCTCTGAAAGCCTTCCTGCTCGTCACGTACGCTTTCTAGCAGCTCTACGGACACACACGCGTCAGCCTCTTCACTGTCCTACACAGCTAGCACGCTGGCAGTTACCGTCAACTTGGAAGCCAGCCGCGCAGAAGGCAGTCGCCCTGCAACCGGCGAACAGCGCACATTCGCGGCTACACACGCGATCTGGCGCACTCGGAGCTTTCGCGGCTCTTCTCTCGCTCTTTCCCGCAGAGCTCCAGGCGATGCACAACTCGAACCGCGAAAGCCGCAATGAGCTTTGTGCAAGCTGCGCAGAAGAAACAAGCACTAAACCGGCAAATGTCCAGCTAATCTCCAACGTGAAAAGGCTCAGCAAGGAAAGCTCTTGCTAACAGCCAGAAGCATTGCGACGCTTCTCTGATGATTTGCCCACCAACACTTTCACATCAGCTCAAGCCGGCTGCCCGGAGGAAAAGAGGCTAGGAAAGATCGTAGCAGGCACGGTTGTTGCTGCAACGAGAAGTGCCTGCTCCGGAGGCTTCTTGCGAGCAGCGCTAAAAGCACGCGAACATCGCGTTTCTGTGCTTTCCTGAAACAGCTTGCGCTGGGACAGTTACAGCCGTGTTTGCAAGCCTGTCCGGGTTCTGAGGCACTAAAAGTGCGGATGTGTGGCCGACTGTGCAAGACGAGAACCGGCTGCTCTGAAAGCCCTTCCTGCTCGTCACGTACGCTTTCTAGCAGCTCTACGGACACCACACGCGTCAGCCTCTTCACTGTCCTACACAGCTAGCACGCTGGCAGTTACCGTCAACTTGAAGCAGCCGCGCAGAAGGCACTCGCCCTGCAACCGGCGAACAGCGCACATTCGCGGCTACACGCGAGCTGGCCGCACTCGGAGCTTTCGCGGCTCTTCTCTCGCTCTTTCCCGCAGAGCTCCGGCGATGCACAACTCGAACCGCGAAAGCCGCAATGAGCTTTGTGCAAGCTGCGCAGAAGAAACAAGGCACTAAACCGGCAAATGTCCAGCTAATCTCCAACGTTGAAAAGGCTCAGCAAGGAAAGCTCTTGCTAACAGCCCAGAAGCATTGCGACGCTTCTCTGGATGATTTGCCCACCAACACTTCACATCAGCTCAAGCCGGCTGCCCGGAGGAAAAGAGGCTAGGAAAGATCGTAGCAGGCACGGTTGTTGCTGCACGAGAAGTGCCTGCTCCGGAGGCTTCTTGCGAGCAGCGCTAAAAGCACCGCGAACATCGCGTTTCTGTGCTTTCCTGAACAGCTTGCGCTGGGACAGTTACAGCCGTGTTTGCAAGCTGTCCGGGGTTCTGAGGCACTAAAAGTGCGGATGTGTGGCGACTGTGCAAGACGAGAACCGGCTGCTCTGAAAGCCCTTCCTGCTCGTCACGTACGCTTTCTAGCAGCTCTACGGACACACACGCGTCCAGCCTCTTCACTGTCCTACACAGCTAGCACGCTGCAGTTACCGTCAACTTGGAAGCAGCCGCGCAGAAGGCAGTCGCCCTGCAACCGGCGAACAGCGCACATTCGCGGCTACACGCGAGCTGGCCGCACTCGGAGCTTTCGCGGCTCTTCTCTCGCTCTTTCCCGCAGAGCTCCGGCGATGCACAACTCGAAACCGCGAAAGCCGCAATGAGCTTTGTGCAAGCTGCGCAGAAGAAACAAGGCACTAAACCGGCAAATGTCCAGCTAATCTCCAACGTGAAAAGGCTCAGCAAGGAAAGCTCTTGCTAACAGCCCAGAAGCATTGCGACGCTTCTCTGGATGATTTGCCCACCAACACTTCACATCAGCTCAAGCCGGCTGCCCGGAGGAAAAGAGGCTAGGAAAGATCGTAGCAGGCACGGTTGTTGCTGCACGAGAAGTGCCTGCTCCGGAGGCTTCTTGCGAGCAGCGCTAAAAGCACGCGAACATCGCGTTTCTGTGCTTTCCTGAACAGCTTGCGCTGGGACAGTTACAGCCGTGTTTTGCAAGCTGTCCGGGTTCTGAGGCACTAAAAGTGCGGATGTTGTGGCGACTGTTGCAAGACGAGAACCGGCTGCTCTGAAAGCCCTTCCTGCTCGTCACGTACGCTTTCTAGCAGCTCTACGGACACACACGCGTCAGCCTCTTCACTGTCCTACACAGCTAGCACGCTGGCAGTTACCGTCAACTTGGAAGCAGCCGCGCAGAAGGCACTCGCCCTGCAACCGGCGAACAGCGCACATTCGCGGCTACACGCGAGCTGGCCGCACTCGGAGCTTTCGCGGCTCTTCTCTCGCTCTTTCCCGCAGAGCTCCGGCGATGCACAACTCGAACCGCGAAAGCCGCAATGAGCTTGTGCAAGCTGCGCAGAAGAAACAAGGCACTAAACGGCAAATGTCCAGCTAATCTCCAACGTGAAAAGGCTCAGCAAGAAAGCTCTTGCTAACAGCCCAGAAGCATTGCGACGCTTCTCTGGATGATTTTGCCCATCAACACTTCACATCAGCTCAAGCCGGCTGCCCGGAGGAAAAGAGGCTAGGAAAGATCGTAGCAGGCACGGTTGTTGCTGCACGAGAAGTGCCTGCTCCGGAGGCTTCTTGCGAGCAGCGCTAAAAGCACGCGAACATCGCGTTTCTGTGCTTTCCTGAACAGCTTGCGCTGGGACAGTTACAGCCGTGTTTTTGCAAGCTGTCCGGGGTTCTGAGGCACTAAAAGTGCGGATGTGTGGCGACTGTGCAAGACGAGAACCGGCTGCTCTGAAAGCCCTTCCTGCTCGTCACGTACGCTTTCTAGCAGCTCTACGGACACACACGCGTCAGCCTCTTCACTGTCCTACACAGCTAGCACGCTGGCAGTTACCGTCAACTTGGAAGCAGCCGCGCAGAAGGCACTCGCCCTGCAACCGGCGAACAGCGCACATTCGCGGCTACACGCGAGCTGGCCGCACTCGGAGCTTTCGCGGCTCTTCTCTCGCTCTTTCCCGCAGAGCTCCGGCGATGCACAACTCGAACCGCGAAAGCCGCAATGAGCTTTGTGCAAGCTGCGCAGAAGAAACAAGGCACTAAACCGGCAAATGTCAGCTAATCTCCAACGTGAAAGGCTCAGCAAGGAAAGCTCTTGCTAACAGCCCAGAAGCATTGCGACGCTTCTCTGGATGATTTGCCCACCAACACTTCACATCAGCTCAAGCCGGCTGCCCGGAGGAAAAGAGGCTAGGAAAGATCGTAGCAGGCACGGTTGTTGCTGCACGAGAAGTGCCTGCTCCGGAGGCTTCTTGCGAGCAGCGCTAAAAAGCACGCGAACATCGCGTTCTGTGCTTTCCTGAACAGCTTGCGCTGGGACAGTTACAGCCGTGTTTTGCAAGCTGTCCGGGGTTCTGAGGCACTAAAAGTGCGGGATGTGTGGCGACTGTGCAGACGAGAACCGGCTGCTCTGAAAGCCCTTCCTGCTCGTCACGTACGCTTTCTAGCATCTCTACGGACACACACGCGTCAGCCTCTTCACTGTCCTACACAGCTAGCACGCTGGCAGTTACCGTCAACTTGGGAAGCAGCCGCGCAGAAGGCACTCGCCCTGCAACCGGCGAACAGCGCACATTCGCGGCTACACGCGAGCTGGCCGCACTCGGAGCTTTCGCGGCTCTTCTCTCGCTCTTTCCCGCAAGAGCTCCGGCGATGCACAACTCGAACCGCGAAAGCCGCAATGAGCTTTGTGCAAGCTGCGCAGAAGAAACAAGGCACTAAACCGGCAAATGTCCAGCTAATCTCCAACGTGAAAAGGCTCAGCAAGGAAAGCTCTTGCTAACAGCCCAGAAGCATTGCGACGCTTCTCTGGATGATTTGCCCACCAACACTTCACATCAGCTCAAGCCGGCTGCCCGGAGGAAAAGAGGCTAGGAAAGATCGTAGCAGGCACGGTTGTTGCTGCACGAGAAGTGCCTGCTCCGGAGGCTTCTTGCGAGCAGCGCTAAAAGCACGCGAACATCGCGTTTCTGTGCTTTCCTGAACAGCTTGCGCTGGGACAGTTACAGCCGTGTTTTGCAAGCTGTCCGGGGTTCTGAGGCACTAAAAGTGCGGATGTGTGGCGACTGTGCAAGACGAGAACCGGCTGCTCTGAAAGCCCTTCCTGCTCGTCACGTACGCTTTCTAGCAGCTCTACGGACACACACGCGTCAGCCTCTTCACTGTCCTACACAGCTAGCACGCTGGCAGTTACCGTCAACTTGGAAGCAGCCGCGCAGAAGGCAGTCGCCCTGCAACCGGCGAACAGCGCACATTCGCGGCTACACGCGAGCTGGCCGCACTCGGAGCTTTCGCGCTCTTCTCTCGCTCTTTCCCGCAGAGCTCCGGCGATGCACAACTCGAACCGCGAAAGCCGCAATGAGCTTTGTGCAAGCTGCGCAGAAGAAACAAGGCACTAAACCGGCAAATGTCCAGCTAATCTCCAACGTGAAAAGGCTCAGCAAGGAAAGCTCTTGCTAACAGCCCAGAAGCATTGCGACGCTTCTCTGGATGATTTGCCCACCAACACTTCACATCAGCTCAAGCCGGCTGCCCGGAGGAAAGAGGCTAGGAAAGATCGTAGCAGGCACGGTTGTTGCTGCACGAGAAGTGCCTGCTCCGGAGGCTTCTTGCGAGCAGCGCTAAAAGCACGCGAACATCGCGTTTCTGTGCTTTCCTGAACAGCTTGCGCTGGGACAGTTACAGCCGTGTTTTGCAAGCTGTCCGGGGTTCTGAGGCACTAAAAGTGCGGATGTGTGGCGGACTGTGCAAGACGAGAACCGGCTGCTCTGAAAGCCCTTCTGCTCGTCACGTACGCTTTCTAGCAGCTCTACGGACACACACGCGTCAGCCTCTTCACTGTCCTACACAGCTAGCACGCTGGCAGTTACCGTCAACTTGGAAGCAGCCGCGCAGAAGGCAGTCGCCCTGCAACCGGCGAACAGCGCACATTCGCGGCTACACGCGAGCTGGCCGCACTCGGAGCTTTCGCGGCTCTTCTCTCGCTCTTTCCCGCAGAGCTCCGGGCGATGCACAACTCGAACCGCGAAAGCCGCAATGAGCTTTGTGCAAGCTGCGCAGAAGAAACAAGCACTAAACCGGCAAATGTCCAGCTAATCTCCAACGTGAAAAGGCTCAGCAAGGAAAGCTCTTGCTAACAGCCAGAAGCATTGCGACGCTTCTCTGGATGATTTGCCCACCAACACTTCACATCAGCTCAAGCCGGCTGCCCGGAGGAAAAGAGGCTAGGAAAGATCGTAGCAGGCACGGTTGTTGCTGCACGAGAAGTGCCTGCTCCGGAGGCTTCTTGCGAGCAGCGCTAAAAGCACGCGAACATCGCGTTTCTGTGCTTTCCTGAACAGCTTGCGCTGGGACAGTTACAGCCGTGTTTTGCAAGCTGTCCGGGGTTCTGAGGCACTAAAAGTGCGGATGTGTGGCGACTGTGCAAGACGAGAACCGGCTGCTCTGAAAGCCCTTCCTGCTCGTCACGTACGCTTTCTAGCAGCTCTACGGACACACACGCGTCAGCCTCTTCACTGTCCTACACAGCTAGCACGCTGGCAGTTACCGTTCAACTTGGAAGCAGCCGCGCAGAAGGCAGTCGCCCTGCAACCGGCGAACAGCGCACATTCGCGGCTACACGCGAGCTGGCCGCACTCGGAGCTTTCGCGGCTCTTCTCTCGCTCTTTCCCGCAGAGCTCCGGCGATGCACAACTCGAACCGCGAAAGCCGCAATGAGCTTTGTGCAAGCTGCGCAGAAGAAACAAGGCACTAAACCGGCAAATGTCCAGCTAATCTCCAACGTGAAAAGGCTCAGCAAGGAAAGCTCTTGCTAACAGCCCAGAAGCATTGCGACGCTTCTCTGGATGATTTGCCCACCAACACTTCACATCAGCTCAAGCCGGCTGCCCGGAGGAAAAGAGGCTAGGAAAGATCGTAGCAGGCACGGTTGTTGCTGCACGAGAAGTGCCTGCTCCGGAGGCTTCTTGCGAGCAGCGCTAAAAGCACGCGAACATCGCGTTTCTGTGCTTTCCTGAACAGCTTGCGCTGGGACAGTTACAGCCGTGTTTTGCAAGCTGTCCGGGGTTCTGAGGCACTAAAAGTGCGAGATGTGTGGCGACTGTGCAAGACGAGAACCGGCTGCTCTGAAAGCCCTTCCTGCTCGTCACGTACGCTTTCTAGCAGCTCTACGGACACACACGCGTCAGCCTCTTCACTGTCCTACACAGCTAGCACGCTGGCAGTTACCGTCAACTTGGAAGCAGCCGCGCAGAAGGCAGTCGCCCTGCAACCGGCGAACAGCGCACATTCGCGGCTACACGCGAGCTGGCCGCACTCGGAGCTTTCGCGGCTCTTCTCTCGCTCTTTCCCGCAGAGCTCCGGCGATGCACAACTCGAACCGCGAAAGCCGCAATGAGCTTTGTGCAAGCTGCGCAGAAGAAACAAGGCACTAAACCGGCAAATGTCCAGCTAATCTCCAACGTGAAAAGGCTCAGCAAGGAAAGCTCTTGCTAACAGCCCAGAAGCATTGCGACGCTTCTCTGGATGATTTGCCCACCAACACTTCACATCAGCTCAAGCCGGCTGCCCGGAGGAAAAGAGGCTAGGAAAGATCGTAGCAGGCACGGTTGTTGCTGCACGAGAAGTGCCTGCTCCGGAGGCTTCTTGCGAGCAGCGCTAAAAGCACGCGAACATCGCGTTTCTGTGCTTTCCTGAACAGCTTGCGCTGGGACAGTTACAGCCGTGTTTTGCAAGCTGTCCGGGGTTCTGAGGCACTAAAAGTGCGGATGTGTGGCGACTGTGCAAGACGAGAACCGGCTGCTCTGAAAGCCCTTCCTGCTCGTCACGTACGCTTTCTAGCAGCTCTACGGACACACACGCGTCAGCCTCTTCACTGTCCTACACAGCTAGCACGCTGGCAGTTACCGTCAACTTGGAAGCAGCCGCGCAGAAGGCAGTCGCCCTGCAACCGGCGAACAGCGCACATTCGCGGCTACACGCGAGCTGGCCGCACTCGGAGCTTTCGCGGCTCTTCTCTCGCTCTTTCCCGCAGAGCTCCGGCGATGCACAACTCGAACCGCGAAAGCCGCAATGAGCTTTGTGCAAGCTGCGCAGAAGAAACAAGGCACTAAACCGGCAAATGTCCAGCTAATCTCCAACGTGAAAAGGCTCAGCAAGGAAAGCTCTTGCTAACAGCCCAGAAGCATTGCGACGCTTCTCTGGATGATTTGCCCACCAACACTTCACATCAGCTCAAGCCGGCTGCCCGGAGGAAAAGAGGCTAGGAAAGATCGTAGCAGGCACGGTTGTTGCTGCACGAGAAGTGCCTGCTCCGGAGGCTTCTTGCGAGCAGCGCTAAAAGCACGCGAACATCGCGTTTCTGTGCTTTCCTGAACAGCTTGCGCTGGGACAGTTACAGCCGTGTTTTGCAAGCTGTCCGGGGTTCTGAGGCACTAAAAGTGCGGATGTGTGGCGACTGTGCAAGACGAGAACCGGCTGCTCTGAAAGCCCTTCCTGCTCGTCACGTACGCTTTCTAGCAGCTCTACGGACACACACGCGTCAGCCTCTTCACTGTCCTACACAGCTAGCACGCTGGCAGTTACCGTCAACTTGGAAGCAGCCGCGCAGAAGGCACTCGCCCTGCAACCGGCGAACAGCGCACATTCGCGGCTACACGCGAGCTGGCCGCACTCGGAGCTTTCGCGGCTCTTCTCTCGCTCTTTCCCGCAGAGCTCCGGCGATGCACAACTCGAACCGCGAAAGCCGCAATGAGCTTTGTGCAAGCTGCGCAGAAGAAACAAGGCACTAAACCGGCAAATGTCCAGCTAATCTCCAACGTGAAAAGGGTCAGCAAGGAAAGCTCTTGCTAACAGCCCAGAAGCATTGCGACGCTTCTCTGGATGATTTGCCCACCAACACTTCACATCAGCTCAAGCCGGCTGCCCGGAGGAAAAGAGGCTAGGAAAGATCGTAGCAGGCACGGTTGTTGCTGCACGAGAAGTGCCTGCTCCGGAGGCTTCTTGCGAGCAGCGCTAAAAGCACGCGAACATCGCGTTTCTGTGCTTTCCTGAACAGCTTGCGCTGGGACAGTTACAGCCGTGTTTTGCAAGCTGTCCGGGGTTCTGAGGCACTAAAAGTGCGGATGTGTGGCGACTGTGCAAGACGAGAACCGGCTGCTCTGAAAGCCCTTCCTGCTCGTCACGTACGCTTTCTAGCAGCTCTACGGACACACACGCGTCAGCCTCTTCACTGTCCTACACAGCTAGCACGCTGGCAGTTACCGTCAACTTGGAAGCAGCCGCGCAGAAGGCAGTCGCCCTGCAACCGGCGAACAGCGCACATTCGCGGCTACACGCGAGCTGGCCGCACTCGGAGCTTTCGCGGCTCTTCTCTCGCTCTTTCCCGCAGAGCTCCGGCGATGCACAACTCGAACCGCGAAAGCCGCAATGAGCTTTGTGCAAGCTGCGCAGAAGAAACAAGGCACTAAACCGGCAAATGTCCAGCTAATCTCCAACGTGAAAAGGCTCAGCAAGGAAAGCTCTTGCTAACAGCCCAGAAGCATTGCGACGCTTCTCTGGATGATTTGCCCACCAACACTTCACATCAGCTCAAGCCGGCTGCCCGGAGGAAAAGAGGCTAGGAAAGATCGTAGCAGGCACGGTTGTTGCTGCACGAGAAGTGCCTGCTCCGGAGGCTTCTTGCGAGCAGCGCTAAAAGCACGCGAACATCGCGTTTCTGTGCTTTCCTGAACAGCTTGCGCTGGGACAGTTACAGCCGTGTTTTGCAAGCTGTCCGGGGTTCTGAGGCACTAAAAGTGCGGATGTGTGGCGACTGTGCAAGACGAGAACCGGCTGCTCTGAAAGCCCTTCCTGCTCGTCACGTACGCTTTCTAGCAGCTCTACGGACACACACGCGTCAGCCTCTTCACTGTCCTACACAGCTAGCACGCTGGCAGTTACCGTCAACTTGGAAGCAGCCGCGCAGAAGGCACTCGCCCTGCAACCGGCGAACAGCGCACATTCGCGGCTACACGCGAGCTGGCCGCACTCGGAGCTTTCGCGGCTCTTCTCTCGCTCTTTCCCGCAGAGCTCCGGCGATGCACAACTCGAACCGCGAAAGCCGCAATGAGCTTTGTGCAAGCTGCGCAGAAGAAACAAGGCACTAAACCGGCAAATGTCCAGCTAATCTCCAACGTGAAAAGGCTCAGCAAGGAAAGCTCTTGCTAACAGCCCAGAAGCATTGCGACGCTTCTCTGGATGATTTGCCCACCAACACTTCACATCAGCTCAAGCCGGCTGCCCGGAGGAAAAGAGGCTAGGAAAGATCGTAGCAGGCACGGTTGTTGCTGCACGAGAAGTGCCTGCTCCGGAGGCTTCTTGCGAGCAGCGCTAAAAGCACGCGAACATCGCGTTTCTGTGCTTTCCTGAACAGCTTGCGCTGGGACAGTTACAGCCGTGTTTTGCAAGCTGTCCGGGGTTCTGAGGCACTAAAAGTGCGGATGTGTGGCGACTGTGCAAGACGAGAACCGGCTGCTCTGAAAGCCCTTCCTGCTCGTCACGTACGCTTTCTAGCAGCTCTACGGACACACACGCGTCAGCCTCTTCACTGTCCTACACAGCTAGCACGCTGGCAGTTACCGTCAACTTGGAAGCAGCCGCGCAGAAGGCACTCGCCCTGCAACCGGCGAACAGCGCACATTCGCGGCTACACGCGAGCTGGCCGCACTCGGAGCTTTCGCGGCTCTTCTCTCGCTCTTTCCCGCAGAGCTCCGGCGATGCACAACTCGAACCGCGAAAGCCGCAATGAGCTTTGTGCAAGCTGCGCAGAAGAAACAAGGCACTAAACCGGCAAATGTCCAGCTAATCTCCAACGTGAAAAGGCTCAGCAAGGAAAGCTCTTGCTAACAGCCCAGAAGCATTGCGACGCTTCTCTGGATGATTTGCCCACCAACACTTCACATCAGCTCAAGCCGGCTGCCCGGAGGAAAAGAGGCTAGGAAAGATCGTAGCAGGCACGGTTGTTGCTGCACGAGAAGTGCCTGCTCCGGAGGCTTCTTGCGAGCAGCGCTAAAAGCACGCGAACATCGCGTTTCTGTGCTTTCCTGAACAGCTTGCGCTGGGACAGTTACAGCCGTGTTTTGCAAGCTGTCCGGGGTTCTGAGGCACTAAAAGTGCGGATGTGTGGCGACTGTGCAAGACGAGAACCGGCTGCTCTGAAAGCCCTTCCTGCTCGTCACGTACGCTTTCTAGCAGCTCTACGGACACACACGCGTCAGCCTCTTCACTGTCCTACACAGCTAGCACGCTGGCAGTTACCGTCAACTTGGAAGCAGCCGCGCAGAAGGCACTCGCCCTGCAACCGGCGAACAGCGCACATTCGCGGCTACACGCGAGCTGGCCGCACTCGGAGCTTTCGCGGCTCTTCTCTCGCTCTTTCCCGCAGAGCTCCGGCGATGCACAACTCGAACCGCGAAAGCCGCAATGAGCTTTGTGCAAGCTGCGCAGAAGAAACAAGGCACTAAACCGGCAAATGTCCAGCTAATCTCCAACGTGAAAAGGCTCAGCAAGGAAAGCTCTTGCTAACAGCCCAGAAGCATTGCGACGCTTCTCTGGATGATTTGCCCACCAACACTTCACATCAGCTCAAGCCGGCTGCCCGGAGGAAAAGAGGCTAGGAAAGATCGTAGCAGGCACGGTTGTTGCTGCACGAGAAGTGCCTGCTCCGGAGGCTTCTTGCGAGCAGCGCTAAAAGCACGCGAACATCGCGTTTCTGTGCTTTCCTGAACAGCTTGCGCTGGGACAGTTACAGCCGTGTTTTGCAAGCTGTCCGGGGTTCTGAGGCACTAAAAGTGCGGATGTGTGGCGACTGTGCAAGACGAGAACCGGCTGCTCTGAAAGCCCTTCCTGCTCGTCACGTACGCTTTCTAGCAGCTCTACGGACACACACGCGTCAGCCTCTTCACTGTCCTACACAGCTAGCACGCTGGCAGTTACCGTCAACTTGGAAGCAGCCGCGCAGAAGGCAGTCGCCCTGCAACCGGCGAACAGCGCACATTCGCGGCTACACGCGAGCTGGCCGCACTCGGAGCTTTCGCGGCTCTTCTCTCGCTCTTTCCCGCAGAGCTCCGGCGATGCACAACTCGAACCGCGAAAGCCGCAATGAGCTTTGTGCAAGCTGCGCAGAAGAAACAAGGCACTAAACCGGCAAATGTCCAGCTAATCTCCAACGTGAAAAGGCTCAGCAAGGAAAGCTCTTGCTAACAGCCCAGAAGCATTGCGACGCTTCTCTGGATGATTTGCCCACCAACACTTCACATCAGCTCAAGCCGGCTGCCCGGAGGAAAAGAGGCTAGGAAAGATCGTAGCAGGCACGGTTGTTGCTGCACGAGAAGTGCCTGCTCCGGAGGCTTCTTGCGAGCAGCGCTAAAAGCACGCGAACATCGCGTTTCTGTGCTTTCCTGAACAGCTTGCGCTGGGACAGTTACAGCCGTGTTTTGCAAGCTGTCCGGGGTTCTGAGGCACTAAAAGTGCGGATGTGTGGCGACTGTGCAAGACGAGAACCGGCTGCTCTGAAAGCCCTTCCTGCTCGTCACGTACGCTTTCTAGCAGCTCTACGGACACACACGCGTCAGCCTCTTCACTGTCCTACACAGCTAGCACGCTGGCAGTTACCGTCAACTTGGAAGCAGCCGCGCAGAAGGCAGTCGCCCTGCAACCGGCGAACAGCGCACATTCGCGGCTACACGCGAGCTGGCCGCACTCGGAGCTTTCGCGGCTCTTCTCTCGCTCTTTCCCGCAGAGCTCCGGCGATGCACAACTCGAACCGCGAAAGCCGCAATGAGCTTTGTGCAAGCTGCGCAGAAGAAACAAGGCACTAAACCGGCAAATGTCCAGCTAATCTCCAACGTGAAAAGGCTCAGCAAGGAAAGCTCTTGCTAACAGCCCAGAAGCATTGCGACGCTTCTCTGGATGATTTGCCCACCAACACTTCACATCAGCTCAAGCCGGCTGCCCGGAGGAAAAGAGGCTAGGAAAGATCGTAGCAGGCACGGTTGTTGCTGCACGAGAAGTGCCTGCTCCGGAGGCTTCTTGCGAGCAGCGCTAAAAGCACGCGAACATCGCGTTTCTGTGCTTTCCTGAACAGCTTGCGCTGGGACAGTTACAGCCGTGTTTTGCAAGCTGTCCGGGGTTCTGAGGCACTAAAAGTGCGGATGTGTGGCGACTGTCCAAGACGAGAACCGGCTGCTCTGAAAGCCCTTCCTGCTCGTCACGTACGCTTTCTAGCAGCTCTACGGACACACACGCGTCAGCCTCTTCACTGTCCTACACAGCTAGCACGCTGGCAGTTACCGTCAACTTGGAAGCAGCCGCGCAGAAGGCAGTCGCCCTGCAACCGGCGAACAGCGCACATTCGCGGCTACACGCGAGCTGGCCGCACTCGGAGCTTTCGCGGCTCTTCTCTCGCTCTTTCCCGCAGAGCTCCGGCGATGCACAACTCGAACCGCGAAAGCCGCAATGAGCTTTGTGCAAGCTGCGCAGAAGAAACAAGGCACTAAACCGGCAAATGTCCAGCTAATCTCCAACGTGAAAAGGCTCAGCAAGGAAAGCTCTTGCTAACAGCCCAGAAGCATTGCGACGCTTCTCTGGATGATTTGCCCACCAACACTTCACATCAGCTCAAGCCGGCTGCCCGGAGGAAAAGAGGCTAGGAAAGATCGTAGCAGGCACGGTTGTTGCTGCACGAGAAGTGCCTGCTCCGGAGGCTTCTTGCGAGCAGCGCTAAAAGCACGCGAACATCGCGTTTCTGTGCTTTCCTGAACAGCTTGCGCTGGGACAGTTACAGCCGTGTTTTGCAAGCTGTCCGGGGTTCTGAGGCACTAAAAGTGCGGATGTGTGGCGACTGTGCAAGACGAGAACCGGCTGCTCTGAAAGCCCTTCCTGCTCGTCACGTACGCTTTCTAGCAGCTCTACGGACACACACGCGTCAGCCTCTTCACTGTCCTACACAGCTAGCACGCTGGCAGTTACCGTCAACTTGGAAGCAGCCGCGCAGAAGGCAGTCGCCCTGCAACCGGCGAACAGCGCACATTCGCGGCTACACGCGAGCTGGCCGCACTCGGAGCTTTCGCGGCTCTTCTCTCGCTCTTTCCCGCAGAGCTCCGGCGATGCACAACTCGAACCGCGAAAGCCGCAATGAGCTTTGTGCAAGCTGCGCAGAAGAAACAAGGCACTAAACCGGCAAATGTCCAGCTAATCTCCAACGTGAAAAGGCTCAGCAAGGAAAGCTCTTGCTAACAGCCCAGAAGCATTGCGACGCTTCTCTGGATGATTTGCCCACCAACACTTCACATCAGCTCAAGCCGGCTGCCCGGAGGAAAAGAGGCTAGGAAAGATCGTAGCAGGCACGGTTGTTGCTGCACGAGAAGTGCCTGCTCCGGAGGCTTCTTGCGAGCAGCGCTAAAAGCACGCGAACATCGCGTTTCTGTGCTTTCCTGAACAGCTTGCGCTGGGACAGTTACAGCCGTGTTTTGCAAGCTGTCCGGGGTTCTGAGGCACTAAAAGTGCGGATGTGTGGCGACTGTGCAAGACGAGAACCGGCTGCTCTGAAAGCCCTTCCTGCTCGTCACGTACGCTTTCTAGCAGCTCTACGGACACACACGCGTCAGCCTCTTCACTGTCCTACACAGCTAGCACGCTGGCAGTTACCGTCAACTTGGAAGCAGCCGCGCAGAAGGCAGTCGCCCTGCAACCGGCGAACAGCGCACATTCGCGGCTACACGCGAGCTGGCCGCACTCGGAGCTTTCGCGGCTCTTCTCTCGCTCTTTCCCGCAGAGCTCCGGCGATGCACAACTCGAACCGCGAAAGCCGCAATGAGCTTTGTGCAAGCTGCGCAGAAGAAACAAGGCACTAAACCGGCAAATGTCCAGCTAATCTCCAACGTGAAAAGGCTCAGCAAGGAAAGCTCTTGCTAACAGCCCAGAAGCATTGCGACGCTTCTCTGGATGATTTGCCCACCAACACTTCACATCAGCTCAAGCCGGCTGCCCGGAGGAAAAGAGGCTAGGAAAGATCGTAGCAGGCACGGTTGTTGCTGCACGAGAAGTGCCTGCTCCGGAGGCTTCTTGCGAGCAGCGCTAAAAGCACGCGAACATCGCGTTTCTGTGCTTTCCTGAACAGCTTGCGCTGGGACAGTTACAGCCGTGTTTTGCAAGCTGTCCGGGGTTCTGAGGCACTAAAAGTGCGGATGTGTGGCGACTGTGCAAGACGAGAACCGGCTGCTCTGAAAGCCCTTCCTGCTCGTCACGTACGCTTTCTAGCAGCTCTACGGACACACACGCGTCAGCCTCTTCACTGTCCTACACAGCTAGCACGCTGGCAGTTACCGTCAACTTGGAAGCAGCCGCGCAGAAGGCAGTCGCCCTGCAACCGGCGAACAGCGCACATTCGCGGCTACACGCGAGCTGGCCGCACTCGGAGCTTTCGCGGCTCTTCTCTCGCTCTTTCCCGCAGAGCTCCGGCGATGCACAACTCGAACCGCGAAAGCCGCAATGAGCTTTGTGCAAGCTGCGCAGAAGAAACAAGGCACTAAACCGGCAAATGTCCAGCTAATCTCCAACGTGAAAAGGCTCAGCAAGGAAAGCTCTTGCTAACAGCCCAGAAGCATTGCGACGCTTCTCTGGATGATTTGCCCACCAACACTTCACATCAGCTCAAGCCGGCTGCCCGGAGGAAAAGAGGCTAGGAAAGATCGTAGCAGGCACGGTTGTTGCTGCACGAGAAGTGCCTGCTCCGGAGGCTTCTTGCGAGCAGCGCTAAAAGCACGCGAACATCGCGTTTCTGTGCTTTCCTGAACAGCTTGCGCTGGGACAGTTACAGCCGTGTTTTGCAAGCTGTCCGGGGTTCTGAGGCACTAAAAGTGCGGATGTGTGGCGACTGTGCAAGACGAGAACCGGCTGCTCTGAAAGCCCTTCCTGCTCGTCACGTACGCTTTCTAGCAGCTCTACGGACACACACGCGTCAGCCTCTTCACTGTCCTACACAGCTAGCACGCTGGCAGTTACCGTCAACTTGGAAGCAGCCGCGCAGAAGGCAGTCGCCCTGCAACCGGCGAACAGCGCACATTCGCGGCTACACGCGAGCTGGCCGCACTCGGAGCTTTCGCGGCTCTTCTCTCGCTCTTTCCCGCAGAGCTCCGGCGATGCACAACTCGAACCGCGAAAGCCGCAATGAGCTTTGTGCAAGCTGCGCAGAAGAAACAAGGCACTAAACCGGCAAATGTCCAGCTAATCTCCAACGTGAAAAGGCTCAGCAAGGAAAGCTCTTGCTAACAGCCCAGAAGCATTGCGACGCTTCTCTGGATGATTTGCCCACCAACACTTCACATCAGCTCAAGCCGGCTGCCCGGAGGAAAAGAGGCTAGGAAAGATCGTAGCAGGCACGGTTGTTGCTGCACGAGAAGTGCCTGCTCCGGAGGCTTCTTGCGAGCAGCGCTAAAAGCACGCGAACATCGCGTTTCTGTGCTTTCCTGAACAGCTTGCGCTGGGACAGTTACAGCCGTGTTTTGCAAGCTGTCCGGGGTTCTGAGGCACTAAAAGTGCGGATGTGTGGCGACTGTGCAAGACGAGAACCGGCTGCTCTGAAAGCCCTTCCTGCTCGTCACGTACGCTTTCTAGCAGCTCTACGGACACACACGCGTCAGCCTCTTCACTGTCCTACACAGCTAGCACGCTGGCAGTTACCGTCAACTTGGAAGCAGCCGCGCAGAAGGCACTCGCCCTGCAACCGGCGAACAGCGCACATTCGCGGCTACACGCGAGCTGGCCGCACTCGGAGCTTTCGCGGCTCTTCTCTCGCTCTTTCCCGCAGAGCTCCGGCGATGCACAACTCGAACCGCGAAAGCCGCAATGAGCTTTGTGCAAGCTGCGCAGAAGAAACAAGGCACTAAACCGGCAAATGTCCAGCTAATCTCCAACGTGAAAAGGGTCAGCAAGGAAAGCTCTTGCTAACAGCCCAGAAGCATTGCGACGCTTCTCTGGATGATTTGCCCACCAACACTTCACATCAGCTCAAGCCGGCTGCCCGGAGGAAAAGAGGCTAGGAAAGATCGTAGCAGGCACGGTTGTTGCTGCACGAGAAGTGCCTGCTCCGGAGGCTTCTTGCGAGCAGCGCTAAAAGCACGCGAACATCGCGTTTCTGTGCTTTCCTGAACAGCTTGCGCTGGGACAGTTACAGCCGTGTTTTGCAAGCTGTCCGGGGTTCTGAGGCACTAAAAGTGCGGATGTGTGGCGACTGTCCAAGACGAGAACCGGCTGCTCTGAAAGCCCTTCCTGCTCGTCACGTACGCTTTCTAGCAGCTCTACGGACACACACGCGTCAGCCTCTTCACTGTCCTACACAGCTAGCACGCTGGCAGTTACCGTCAACTTGGAAGCAGCCGCGCAGAAGGCACTCGCCCTGCAACCGGCGAACAGCGCACATTCGCGGCTACACGCGAGCTGGCCGCACTCGGAGCTTTCGCGGCTCTTCTCTCGCTCTTTCCCGCAGAGCTCCGGCGATGCACAACTCGAACCGCGAAAGCCGCAATAAGCTTTGTGCAAGCTGCGCAGAAGAAACAAGGCACTAAACCGGCAAATGTCCAGCTAATCTCCCACATGAAAAGGGTCAGCAAGGAAAGCTCTTGCTGCTCTTCACTCGCTCTTGCTAACAGCCCAGAAGCATTGCTACACTTCTCTGGATGATTTGCCCACCAACACTTCACATCAGCTCAAGCCGGCTGCCCGGAGGAAAAGAGGCTAGGAAAGATCGTAGCAGGCACGGTTGTTGCCGCACGAGAAGTGCCTGCTCCGGAGGCTTCTTGCGAGCAGCGCTAAAAGCACGCGAACATCGCGTTTCTGTGCTTTCCTGAACAGCTTGCGCTGGGACAGTTACAGCCGTGTTTTGCAAGCTGTCCGGGGTTCTGAGGCACTAAAAGTGCGGATGTGTGGCGACTGTCCAAGACGAGAGCCGGCTGCTCTGAAAGCCCTTCCTGCTCGTCACGTACGCTTTCTAGCAGCTCTACGGACACACACACGTCAGCCTCTTCACTGTCCTACACAGCTAGCACGCTGGCAGTTACCGTCAACTTGGAAGCAGCCGCGCAGAAGGCAGTCGCCCTCCAGCCGGCGAACAGCGCATCATCGCGGCTACACGCGAGCTGGCCGCACTCGGAGCTTTCGCGGCTCTTCTCTCGCTCTTTCCCGCAGAGCTCCGGCGATGCACAACTCGAACCGCGAAAGCCGCAATAAGCTTTGTGCAAGCTGCGCAGAAGAAACAAGGCACTAAACCGGCAAATGTCCAGCTAATCTCCCACATGAAAAGGGTCAGCAAGGAAAGCTCTTGCTGCTCTTCACTCGCTCTTGCTAACAGCCCAGAAGCATTGCTACACTTCTCTGGATGATTTGCCCACCAACACTTCACATCAGCTCAAGCCGGCTGCCCGGAGGAAAAGAGGCTAGGAAAGATCGTAGCAGGCACGGTTGTTGCCGCACGAGAAGTGCCTGCTCCGGAGGCTTCTTGCGAGCAGCGCTAAAAGCACGCGAACATCGCGTTTCTGTGCTTTCCTGAACAGCTTGCGCTGGGACAGTTACAGCCGTGTTTTGCAAGCTGTCCGGGGTTCTGAGGCACTAAAAGTGCGGATGCGTGGCGACTGTCCAAGACGAGAGCCGGCTGCTCTGAAAGCCCTTCCTGCTCTTCACGTACGCTTTCTAGCAGCTCTACGGACACACACGCGTCAGCCTCTTCACTGTCCGACACAGCTAGCACGCTGGCAGTTACCGTCAACTTGGAAGCAGCCGCGGAGAAGGAAGTCAGACAATTACTCCAACACCTGAAATGCCTGCTCTAAAAGTTCTTGCTGCTCCTCACCGACTCTTCCCACCACATCTACAGGCTCAGAAACATTGAGTCTCTGGGCTTTCCTCCACCAGCAGGACTCTGACACTTACCATCACCTAGAGCTGCTGCACAGTGAGAAATAAATCTTAAAAATCACTAACTCAGACGATTGCTTTAACACCAAAAGTGCCACCTCTGAAAGTTTACTGGTGTACATGGTGGCAAAAGTCGGAGTCCTGATTGTCTAGGAAAGAACGGAGCCCCAGTGTTGCTGGGCTTGTAGATGCGGTGGCAAGAGCCACTGAGGGGTTTTCAGAGCTGGCACTTCTGGTGTGGGATCTATCATCCAACGTTCATGATATATAAGAGTGTTTTCACTGGGCGGCCATAAGTACACCGTGGTAAACGTTGGAGTGCTGGTGTTCTAGGAAATCTCGCAGTCCCAATATTTGTGAGCCTGTAGATGCGGTGGCAAGAGCCGGGCAGGAGAAGCAAGAGCTTTCAGAAATGTCACTTCTGGTGTGGGAGCAGTCTTCTGACTGTGTGATTTTTAAGATTTTTTTCAAAAGGGACTGCTGAGTTGAGGTGATGGTAGACGTCGGAGTCCTGGTGTCCCAGGAAATGCCGGATCCCCAATGTTTGTGAGCCTGTAGATGTGGTGCCTAGAGCTGGTGAGAAGCAGCAAGACATTCCAGAGCTGACACTTCTGGTGTGGGAGCAGCTGTCTGACATTCACCATTTTTAAGCTGTGGTTTAACACTAGGCGGACAGCTCGAGCTGGTGTTAAACGTCGGAGTCCTGGTGGTCTAAGAAATCCCGGAGCCCCAATGTTTCCTGGCCTGTAGATTTTTTTTATGCCTGTAGATCTTTACCACCCTGTCCTGGTGGTCTAGGAAAGCCCGGAGCCCCAGAGTTTGGAGCCTGTATGTGTGGTAGCAAGAGCCGGTGAGGAGCAGCAAGGGTATTCAGAGCTGGTCACCATGTAACAAAAGGTTCAGGATTTTTAAGATTTTTTCCCACTGAGCAGTAGGGACTGTTTCTCACTCCTTACAAATGAGTCCTTCGTCAGGAAAAGAAAAAAAAAACAGACTTCCTCTTCCATTAATTGTTTCTCTAAGCTATATGGGTACATGACTATGTTTTATAACTGTATTCTTGTCCTGTTTCTGGCTAGGATAGAGTTAATATTTACCTGAGCTGGGTGGAGTACTGAAGCTGGTAGCCCCTATGGCTGGGATAGTTAACTAATCAGCTAACTGCTGGGGCTCAGTATGTAAGTGAGGAGGGTGGTGAAAGGAGCCTCCTGCTACGTGGAAGAAACTAGGTGTGGAGATTTGTTGTAAGCCATTATACTATATTTGTATTGCATCACTGTTTTGTTTTCTTCTGTCATTACTGTTATCTTGGAGAGTGGGGGGGGAGTGAGAGAGAGACTGCGTAGTCTGGTCCCGATCGGGGCTGAACTACAACAATTCTTTAAGAGCATACATATATAGTTGTGATTAACTTATTGTCCCCTATATCAATCCCCCCTTTTTATCACACTAAGTAAATTCTTTTACTTAAACAGTTTCCCTGAATGATATGAAGCATCATACATGGTTTTGTTAGTGGGGGGGGGGCTAAGGTGGTAGCTTCTGTAGGAAACTGCTAGAAGTCGCTCCCCTTTGTTCAGTGGACTCGGCCGGGCCTAGAGCGGACCCGCTGCTGGCCAAGGCCAAGCCAATTGGTAGCAGAATGTCCCATGATAATGCCTCTGTGATAACGTATTCAAATAGGGGAAAACAGAAAAAAAAAAAAAGGGAGAGATGTGAAGCAGCTGAGCGGGGGGCAGAGGCACAGAGGGGGAGGCGCAGGCCTTATGGGCCTTGCAGGCCTCACCCTCTGGCCTCTCGCCAAGCGGCTGACTGGGCCCGAATTGGTCCGGCCCGGCTGCAGGAAGTGGAGAGGAGAGGAGAAGTGAATAAGATGTAAAAAGGATCCTGAGAGACATCTACCAGCCTGTTGTGAGGAACGGCTGCAGATGCCCAGGTCAGTTCAGAAGGAGTGGGAGGAGTAATGCGGCTCCTGGCCAAGATTCCCCTGCAGCCTGTGGTGACGACCATGGTGGAGCAGGTTGTCCCCCTGCAGCCCATGGAGGTCCACGGAGGGGCAGAGATCCACTTGGAGCCCGTGAAGGATCCTGTACTGGGGGAGGTGGATGCCTGAAGGCAGCTGTGGCCCATGGAGGGCCCGCTGGGACAGCCGTTCTGGAGAGACTGCACCCCGTGGAAGAGATGACCCATGCCGGAGCAGTTTCAGGAAGGACTGTGGCGTACGGGTGGGACCCCACAACAGAGCAGGGGAGGAATGCGAGTTCTTCCCCCAACCATGAAGCAGCAGTGTAAAACAACGCGTGATGAACTGACCGCAATCCCCATTCCCTCTTCCCCCTCCTGTGCCACTCGGGGGGGGGAAGGTAGTAGAGATAATGTTAAGCTTGGGAAGAGGGAGGGGTGGAGGGAGGTTATCTTGTTCTCTGTCTCATTATCTTGCTGTTTGTAGTAATAAATGAATAGTTTTCCCCAAGAGGAGTCTGTTTTGCCCGTGACGGTAAATTTAAGGATTTCTCCCTGTCCTTATCTCAAACCTCGAGCCGTTTTTCCTTACGTTATCTCCCCCTGTTCTCTCGGAGGGTGGGAGGAGTGAGAGAGAGACTGCGTAGTCTGGTCCTGATCGGGGCTGAACTACGACAGTGTTACTTTCTTAAACATTCTCCAAACCCATAGGTACAGCACAATAGTTAATAGTAATAAAACTCCTAAGCTAATCAATAAGATCACAACGGGGCGCACCATAGTATTAAGGATCCCTGTTGCCTCTGTCCCAGCCCCACTCATGCCCTGAGTACATTTCCATTTTGTGCATAACCACAGTGGCCAAGTTTAAGCCCGACCGTTTAAAAGGTGGTCCCATGCTTCCTGTAAACCCAAGGGAGGCGTGAGACCACGGCCATTTGGTGTCCTTTTGATTACAAGTTGGTGGTAAGATGCAGGAAAATATTGTAAGCCCAACCACAATTCCAATTAAACAATTGGTCATTTTAGGATTTAGTTGGTCTAGTGGATTAGTACAGCTACTTCTGTAGATAATGTACTGCCTTTGGTGACCTGCTAAAATGGGTTTTATATTTCCTATAATAAAATGACAAATAAGATATAAACTGCACCGATGACAGATTTGGGCGAGATTAGTTACTGGCCGGTCCCGGTTTCTTTGTCCGGTATCGTTTGCTGTGGTGTCCCTCCGGTTCACTACTGCACTGTTCCCGCCCTTATCCGTTCGAACGAGTTTAAGTCTCAAGTCTTCGTTGTTGTCTGGAGTTACTTTCCACAAGGTTGCAGAGGCTCTCTTGATCCGAGTATGGTGTATCCAGGAGTTCTGTCCCTTTACCTTAATTGCCGTGTAGGTGGTGAGGAGGACTTGAAAAGGTCCGGCCCACTGTGGTTCCAGAGTTTTTTCTGTAAGAGATTTAACATATACATAGTCCCCTGGTTGTATATCGTGAACAGGCCCATCCAGACCCCTACGACGTGTTCCCATTGCATGTTTTTCAATTCTTTTTAATTGTTTGTTTAGTGCCACCATATAGGAGGTCATTATTTCTTCACCAATTTGTGAAGACGTTCCCTTTTGTACCCCATAGGGTCGTCCATATAGAATTTCGAATGGACTAAGCCCTTCTCTTGCTCTTGGTCTGGTTCGTATTCGTATAAGAGCTAATGGTAAAGTTAGATTAGTTTCCTGACCCAACTTGACAATCTGTTGTTTGATTGGGTGATTCATTTTCTCCACCTGGCCACTTGATTGTGGTCGGTAAGAGGTATGTAATTGCCACTCTATCCCTAGATGGTGGCTAATTGCTTGTACTATTCTGGACACAAAATGTGGTCCTCTATCCGATGACATTACTGCTGCGACTCCAAACCTAGGTACTATTTCCTGGAGCAGTATTTTGGTTACTTCCCAGGCTTTAGCAGTTCCGCACGGGAAAGCTTCTGGCCAGCCTGAAAAGGTATCCGTAAGTACTAATAAGTATCGATACCCCCCTTTTCTAGGGAGTTCTGAGAAATCAATCTGCCAACGTTGTCCCGGACCATTCCCCTTTCCGATTTTTTCAAGTTTCGGCCCTTTTACAACTTTAGGATTAGTCTGGAGACAAAGATCACATTGTTGAGTTACTTGTCTAGCGGTAGTGTCTAAGTTTCACGCTATTATGTTCCTGATGAGATCTTTATATAGGGCTTCTGCCCCCGCCTCCCCCCAGTGTCTTTTTCTATGTTCTTCTCGGACTACTGACCATATCATGTAGGAGGGAATTACTACCCTCCCGTGTGAGGGGTAGTAATTGGCCCACCCTTCCTCATTATATGACCCCTTTAGATCATTAATAAGTTTGCCGACTTCCTTTGTGTATTCTGGTTTACCTTCTAGAAATACCTGTCCATCAGGTATTAGCGCACCCTCTACCTTGATTGTTTCTCTAGCTGCTTGTTTTGCTTCCCTATCTGCCAGCTCATTTCCTCTTTCCAATTCTGTGCTCACTTTCTGGTGTGCTTTAATATGCATAATTGCCACCTTTTTGGGAAGCTGGACTGCATTCAGGATTTTCAAAATCCCTTCTGCGTGTTTGATGGTTTTTCCATGAGAATTTAACAGTCCTCTTGCCTTCCATATTGCTCCATGGGCATGTACCACCCCAAAGGCATATTTAGGGTCAGTCCAAATGTTTACAGTCCTTCCCTGGGCTCTCTCCAGGGCTCAGGTAAGGGCTATGATCTCGGCCTTTTGGGTTGAGACATCGGCTGATAGTGGCCTGGACTCTATCACCTTTTCAAAAGTGGTAACAGCATATCCGGAATGTCGCCTTCCATTTAACATATAGCTGCTTCCATCGGTGAACCAATGTTCGGCTCCATCGACAGGGACATCTTTAAGATCCGTTCGACTAGAATACATGGTTTCAATTGTTTCCAAGCAGTCATGACTCACCGGCTCCCCGATGTTCCCATCAAGGAATGAGGCCGGATTGATGATGTTTGTGGTCACGATTTCAACATCATCCTGTTCAACCATTATAGCTTGATATTTCAGGAACCTTTGTGGGGAAAGCCAATGCCCTCCTTTTGCTTCAAGGACCGCAGATACAGTCTGGGAAACTAGGACAGTCATTTTCTGGCCTAGAGTGAACTTTCAGGCTTCTTGAATGTTTAGAATGACAGCTGCTACTGCTCTCAGACAGCTGGGCCACTGTCGTAGTTCAGCCCCGATCGGGACCAGACTACACAGTCTCTCTCTCGCTCCCCCCACCCTCCGAGAGAATAGGAGGAGATGATATAAGAAAAACGGCTCGAGGTTTGAGATAAGGACGGGAAGAAATTTGTAAAGTTACCGTTACAGGCAAAACAGACTCGACTTGGGGAAAAACACTCATTTATTTCTAAAACTAGCAGGAGAATGAGACAGGGAACAAGATAACCTCCCCCCACCCCTCCCTCTTCCCGGGCTTAACATTATCTCTACTACCTTCCCCTCCCGAGCGGCATGGAGGGGGGGGTCGGGGGCGGTGGGGGGGGGAATGGGGGTCGCAGTCAGTTCATCACGCGTTGTTTTATGCCTCTGTGTCATCGTTGGGGGAAGAACTACTTGCATTCCTCCTCTGCTCCAGCGTGGGGTCCCTCCCACGGGCCACAGTCCTTCGTGAAACTGCTCCGGCGTGGGTCATCTCTTCCACGGGGTGCAGTCCTGCGAGCGACGGAGGAACGTACGACAAAAGACTCAATATGAGTAATAAGCGTAGTTCGATTTATTAGTCCCGGGTGCACATATTTATATTGCTAAGATAAAATATGCCTACTAGTCATTGCGTGATTGGCTTAAGCTCTAATAGTTACATTTGCATATCCTTCCTACTTGCAGTTAGCTAATCTGGAAAGTCCCGTTAACCTGAAAGTCCTGTACTTTTCATGTTTTCACTTTCTCAGAGTTGTTTACGATCTTCTTCAAGGTTGCTTCGTTTACTTTCTCACAGGAAGCTTCATTACTTTCTCACAGGCGGCCTCATTATTTTCTCACAGGTGGCTTCAGTACTTTCTTACAGGCGGCTTCATTACTTTCTCACAAGCGGCTTCAGTGATGTCCTTGAGGCCTGCTGCTCACAAACATAACAATTCCATTCAGTCTGGATTGTTCACTAAGTGTCCCTGATACTCCAGGTATCCAACAAATCCCCCTTTTTGTTTTGAACAATCCAGACCCACTTATGCGCTAATAACAAAAAATCAATGGCTGCTAGATTCTGCAAAAATATCATGACGCATACTATCCATGTCTTCTAATAATCCTGATAACATGCTAGAGGTTAAATTCATTTGCTTTTGTGCCCAACAAGCTAATTTATTTAAGTTAGCTAAAGCTTTTGCAGTTGCTGCCCAAGGAACAAATAAAGATAATGCTATCCGCTCAGCTGTACCCAACAGGGTTAAATTGCCGTCACAATGGGGAGTCAATACTTTTAGCGATCTTCTTGCTCGAGTGTGATTCCGTAATGTTCTCATAGGTGGAGCAAACATTATCAATTTTCCAAAATAACATGGTCCTCCTATGGCTCTTTTTGGTACTCCTGACCTTATTTTACTACAATATCAACTAGGTTCATGTAGGCCTCTACTGAATCTCCCTTTTCTTCTTTTTTTTTTTTTTTTTTTTTTTTATGAGCCAGATTGTCTGTATTGAGTTGTTAATCATTTTTTGCAAGCATGGTATGTTATGCCTAGTATGATGCCTAGTATCATAATTCCGATTTTAACCAAGGACAGCAACCACCCAGTTATGCCACACACAAGCTTAGTTAATAAAATTACTGATCACATGTTTATGCATATTCATGATTACAAAGCAAAGCTAAGTTTCAGTACCTTCTAGTAATTTTCTACTATAACATTTTTCTACTATTATGGATATAACAACTCCAGTAACTTTCTTATCTACAAGAGCAATGACTAGTTTTCTGCAGGCCTCTGTTGAAACAAGCCATAAATTCTGCTAACAATGTTTTGTATCTTAAAGCTTCCCTTCTCATTCCATGGCTTTCTTCCTGAGAGCATGATTGCATTCCTCCCCCAAGGTCGGTGTGCTTTCACTGATACCATACTGGCTCAGCGAAATACCACATCTCCCCCTTCTTTGTTTAGGAGAAGAGGCTTGTTTCAACGCTTTATCTATTAAAGTTTGCACACATTTTAAGACACAGAATTATAGATCAAAATACATATATAAAAGGAATGAATAAGCATCCTACAGCTATTAGTAACAAGCTTTTATCAAGTCACCAAAAGATGTCTGAATATATCAAAACCATCACTTTGTTGCTGGTTTTGTACTCCTTTTTGCAAGTTTTGAATACTTTTGTGAATAGATTCCGAATGATCAGACAGATTCATGCAGCAAAGCCCATCAAAATCCTGACAACCATGATTTTGTGCTAATAATAAAAAAAATCTATTGCTGATCTATTCTGTTACTAACCCAACTATGCCAAAGACACCGCTGAGCAAGAGGATGTTTATCAGCCGGGTCAGAGCAGAGAAGGGAGGCAGGCGCAGCACCTTCAGGGCGTCCCCTGTTGTAAATAAAGTGTGCTCTGGGTCTGTCCTCTCCCCTTCGCTCCGAGCCACCTCTGTTTATACCCTCAGCAGATTCAGTGAAAGAGTCCTGACTAGGTGTTGCTGCATGCGTGGCCAGCGCATACAACAAGGCCTGACTAGACGTTGCTGCATGCGTGGCCAGCGCATGCAACAAGGCCCGTCAAATATGTGCTCTGCGGGCTAACAGCGGTTCTGTTTTGTAAAGTAGCATAGTATATAGAATCTACATCAGTTAACAGCGTTGATAGTGCCGATACAGTTGTATTTATTTGCTTAGCAAGCCAACAGTCCAATTTATTTAGCATAGTTAATGCCTAGGCACTTGCCACACCAGGTGTAAAGACTGAAGCAGCAATAATTTTACTTAGTTTCCAAAACTCTGTATTATCTTGGCAACCAGATTCAATGCTATGTATGCTTCGTTTAGGTCTTTTATGCTGTCTGGATTTTGATATGTGCTCGCATGATTACGTCATGCTGTGTCGTTGCAATGTATAGATCTTAAAGCATTTACAATCATTACCCCTCTAGAAACATTAGCTCTTGAATAGTTAAAAAGAAATAGAAGTCCATCTTTACTGATCCCAAAAAGTTCCATCTTTTGTAGTTTTAGCACTCAGCACTTGTGGTTGCTGCTGTTTTACACAGAGTTGCCGTCCTACCGGTATCTGGCAGGTCAACCAAACATGTTCTGAAATACCCGCAGATGATACAGACAGGGATCCACTTGTTTACTGCTCCTGTAAAGACATAAGCGTATCCCTTCCCCCATGTTATAAGAGGGAACGGTCCTTCCACTTATACAAAGCTCGACTCAGACAGGAGTATCTGTTAACCATGTCAGGGGCGGGGGGGTGGGGGCGCCTGGCGGCGGCTGTGGCCCAGACATATAAGAGGAAAGAAAACTAAAACCTGAGGTTTAAGACAAGAATAGGGAGGGATCCTTAAAGCCACCGCTACAGGCAAAACAGACCATCACTAAAACCAAAGCAGGATAAGGAAAAAGGGAACAAGACAACCTCCCCCCACCCCTCCCTCTTCCCAGGCTTAACACCATCTCCACCTCCCTCCCCTGCCCCCTTAGCGGGACAGGGATGGGGGGCGGGGGGGGGGAAAGAGGGAATGGGGGTTACAGACAGTTAATCACGCGCCGCTTTATTGATATCAACGGTTTAACGGCTGCACCTACAGCAGCAGCCATGACTGTAGCCTTTTCTTGTTCTAACATTCGCTCAGCAGCTTCCAGCAGTTGCCCTGTACTAGATCCTTTTGGCAGCACACTGAGGGCTCTCTTAGTTTTTTGGGTTTGTTTTTTGTTTTTTGTTTTTTTTTGATTAGCATTATTAAAGGCAAGCATATCTAAGAACTTTGCTTTCATGTCATCATCCAGATCAGGGTGAGCCATAATTGCAGTGTGCAACCGATCAATAAATTTCCCATATGGTTCTGTGGGACCTTGTCTTCTTGATGTAAAGGCAGGTCCAGACTTTTCATCGTGCACCCTAGCAAGCGCTCTATAAGCCAAATCTTGGCCCAGTTGTAACACTTTGGTAGCAAATTGCGCTTGCCAATCAGATCGTGTGTAGTGTCCCGCTCCCATCAGCATTTGAGTTTGCACCCCGAATAATGGATCACCCTGTTGTCGAGGCGTTGCAGCTGCCCTATCACAAGCAGCCTGCCAGTACTGAAAGAACTGCAGCTGCTGCGACCTGGACAATCATTCTAATATCATAAGGAGCTAACAACTGTGATGAAAAAATATGCTGCAACACAGATTGAGCATATGATGATTTTAGCCCATACTGAGTAACTGCACTTTTAGCTTCCTTCAATATTTTCCAGTCTAATGCTTTCCACACACTTTTCCCAGTATTATCAGTCACAACTGGAAATGCCATAGGAAAAGGCTCTCCTTCTATCAAAGCATCTCGAATCACCTCTTTCCACTGCACTATCGGATTCAAAACCCCGGCCCCTCCCGCCGGCGTCCCTTGCAAAGGTGCAAAAAGACTGATCTCACCCGATGCTCCGTTCGGAATGAATAGGTTGGATGCTGACAGGTCTCGATGTGGCACAGGCGAAGGAGTTGACAAGTTTCCCAGTGACACTTCTAGGCGAATCTCTAGGGCTTCCAGTCTTTTTAGCGTCTCTTCCAGCTGTGCGTCCTTGGAGCCAGATGAATGTTCATCCCCCTCCTCCTCACGCCGTGGTGGCAGGGAAGAAGGTGGTAACGGGGGATAAACCAGAGCTGTTGGTGCCGGCGAAAAGGCTCGTGACTCTGAGTCTGCACTGGCGCAGCGTGGCGGGGTGCCTGGCGGTGGTACGTCTGATGGTGGTGAAAAGCCTTTGGCAGTTTTTCCCTCTGGTGCCCGCATATCTATAGTTATAGGGGCTGTGGCTGCAGTTCCTGGAGTCCTTGCTGGGGCTCGAACCCCCCCACCCTCAGCACGAGCCGGGGCGGCGGCAGGGCTCGTTAAACCCGAGAACAGCATGCTGGTAGTGGAGGTGGACCCGTCGGCTGGAGTTAAGGCCGCAAAAGCAGATGCAGCAACTGAACGCTCGGCTTTCATGCTTATCAATGTTTCGTTAATTAGCTTCCACACGGTGGAGATCCCTTACTTATTTCATCCCACAGCTTTTTTCCTATCTTTTCCTGTGTCGGGAGTTCAAAAGGATCATCAACTGTGGGGATTAATTCCCTTTTCTTTGCCCACTGCAGCAAAGCTTCTAGGACGGCCGAGTCATAACTCAGTCCTCTCATAGAGAGCATAATAATTCTAGGGCTACCTCCTTTTCCATTATTGCCGGCAGTTTCACAATTGGTGCTCCCTGATTAAGGCACCCCTTCTACTCCCTGATTAAGTACTCACTATTGGTGCTCCCTGATTAAGGCACCCCTTTTTTGCAGCTTGTCCTGTAGCCCCACATTAACCCCCAGTTGCACCCATTAACCCCCAGTTGACCCCCATTGACCCCTGTTAACCCCCATTAACCCCCAGGTCTAGACCCCTGGTTATGCCGTGACAGTAACCCCCTGGTTGCCCCCATTACACCAGTTGACCCATTACCCGTACCCAGTTACCCCGTTGACCCCATTAACCCCCAGTTGACCCCAACCCCGTTGACCCCATTAACCCCCAGTTGACCCCCATTAACCCCAGTTGACCCCAACGTTGACCCCCCCCATTGACCCCATCATTAACCCCCAGTTGACCCCCATTAAACCCCCAGTTGACCCCCAGTGACCCCCATTACCCCAGTTGACCCCCTTAACCCCAGTTGACCCCTGACCCCATTAACCCCCAGTTGCCCCCATTGACCCCCAGGCCTCTTACCCCAATTAACCCCCAGTTGCCCCCATTACCCAGTACCTCCCAGTTGCCCCCATTAACCCCCAGTTGCCCCCCATAAGCCCCCCATTGACCCCCATTAACCCCCAGTTGACCCCCATTAACCCCCAGTTGACCCGTGACCCCCATTAACCCCCAGTTGCCCCCATTAACCCCCAGTTGACCCCCTGTTGACCCCCATTAACCCCCAGTTGCCCCCATTGACCCCCAGTTGCCCCCCATTGACCCCCAGTTTCCCCCATTAACCCCCAGTTGCCCCCCATAAGCCCCCCGTTGACCCCCATTAACCCCCAGTTGACCCCCATTAACCCCCCGTTGACCACACTGACCCCCATTAACCCCCAGTTGCCCCCCACTAACCCCCAGTTGACCCCCATTAACCCCCAGTTGCCTCCATTAACCCCCAGTTGACCCCACTGACCCCCATTAACCCCCAGTTGCCCCCCACTAACCCCCAGTTGCCCCCATTAACCCCCAGTTGACCCTGTCGTCTCTCTGTTGACCCCCCCACCCCTCCCCCCCCCCCAGTTGACCCCCCGCCCCCCCGTCCCCCCACCTCGACGGCCATCACATCGCAGCGTCACCCTACGCACCCCTCCCCCCCTCCAACCGCCATCGCTTCACCTCATTGGTCCCCTCGCCCGCCCTCCCCCCACCTCGACCCCCGATTGACCCCTTGCCCCTCCCCCCGTCGCCCCTCCCCCCCCCGCCCCCCGCCCCTCCCCCGCTGGTACCAGTACCCCTCCCTGGAGCAACTGGCCGAAATCGTCCCCTGCGTCCTCCGGCACCTCAAGTGAGTGGGCGGGGGGGCGCCCCACGGCGCTGTGGGGCGGGGAGGGGGCCCCTGACCCGTAGTGGGACGGGACGGGGGGGCGGGGCCAGCACCGGCCTGACCCCGCCCACCCCCCCAGCATCGCCAGCGTCGTGGGCATTGGGGTGGGCGCCGGCGCCTTCGTCCTGGCTAAATTTGGGGTGAGATGTGGGGCGGGGCGTCGGGCGGGGCGTGGGGCAGGGCGGGGGGCAGATTTGGGGGGAATGCAGGGCTGCGGGAATCTCGGGGGAGGTTCTGTGGGGCTGGGGGGGGTCGCTATGGGGCTGGGGGGGTCGCTATGGGGCTGGGGGGCGTGGCTGTGGGACTGGGGGGGTCGCTATGGGGCGGGGGGGTCGCTATGGGGCAGGGGGGCATGGCTGTGGGGCTGGGGGGTCGCTATGGGGCTGGGGGGTCGCTATGGGGCAGAGGGGCATGGCCGTGGGGCGCTATGGGGCTGGAGGAGGTTAGTGGGGTCTCTGGGCACTTGTGGGTCGCTGGGGGGTTGGGGGCTCGGCTATGGGGCTGGGGGGTCGCTATGGGGCTGGGGGGGTCGCTATGGGGCGGGGGGGCATGGCCGTGGGGCGCTATGGGGCTGGAGGAGGTTAGTGGGGTCTCTGGGCACTTGTGGGTCGCTGGGGGGTTGGGGGCTCAGCTGTGGGGCTGGGGGGTCACTATGGGGCAGGGGGGCGTCGCTATGGGGCTGGGGAGTCGCTATGGGGCTGGGGGGTCGCTATGGGGCTGGGGGGGCATGGCCGTGGGGCGCTATGGGGCTGGAGGAGGTTAGTGGGGTCTCTTGGTTGGGTACTTGTGGGTCGCTGGGGGCTCTCGGGGGGCGTGGCTGTGGGGCTGGGGGGTCGCTATGGGGCTGGGGGGTCGCTATGGGGTGGGAGGGCGTGGCCGTGGGGCGCTATGGGTCTGGCCCCGCCCCACAGCTGCTGCACCCCGAGGCGGTGGAGGGGCTGGTGCTGATCAACATCAACCCCCGCGCCAAGGGCTGGGTGGATTGGGTGGCGCACAAGGTGGGCGGGGCCGGCGGGTGGGGAGGGCCAATGGGGAGAGGGGTGGGGCAGAAGGGGGCGGGGTTTGGGGGGGGTTCCCTGCTGCTGGTCCCGCGGCGCTGTGGGTCGCTTGGGGTCACGTGTGGCTCACTGTGGGTCCCTATGGGTCGCCGTGGGTCGCTGTGGGTGGCGGTGGGCGGCCGTGGGTCACTGTGGGTCCCTACGGTGTCTGTGGGTGGCTGTGGGTCGCTGCGGGTCCCTACGGTGTTGGTGGGCGGCTGTGGGTCGCTGTGGGTCCCTACGGTCGCTGTGGGTCGCTGTGGGTCGCTGCGGGTCCCTACGGTGTCTGTGGGTCGCTGTGGGTTGCTGTGGGTCCCTACGGTAGCTGTGGGTCGCTGTGGGTCGCTGTGGGTCCCTACGGTGTCTGTGGGTCGCCGTGGGTCGCTGCGGGTCCCTACGGTGTCTGTGGGTCGCCGTGGGTCGTGGTGGGTCCCTACGGTCGCTGTGGGTCGCTGTGGGTCCCTACGGTGTCTGTGGGTCGCTGTGGGTCCCTACGGTGTCTGTGGGTCGCCGTGGGTCGCTGTGGGCCGCTGTGGGTCCCTACGGTGTCTGTGGGTCGCTGTGGGTCGCTGTGGGTCACGGTGGGTCCCTACGGTGTCTGTGGGTCGCTGTGGGTCGCTGTGGTGTCTGTGGCTCGCTGTGGGTCGCTGTGGGTCACTGTGGGTCACTGTGGTGTCTGTGGGTCGCTGTGGGTCGCCGTGGGCCGCTGTGGGTCCCTACGGTGTCTGTGGGTCGCTGTGGGTCGCTGTGGGTCACGGTGGGTCCCTACAGTGTCTGTGGGTCGCTGTGGGTCGCTGTGGTGTCTGTGGGTCGCTGTGGGTCGCTGTGGGTCACTGTGGGTCACTGTGGTGTCTGTGGGTCGCTGTGGGTCGCTGTGGGTTGCTGTGGGTCCCTACGGTGTCTGTGGGTCGCTGTGGGTCGCTGTGGTGTCTGTGGGTCGCTGTGGGTCGCTGTGGGTCACTGTGGGTCACTGTCGTGTCTGTGGGTCGCTGTGGGTCGCTGTGGGTCCCTACGGTGTCTGTGGGTCGCTGTGGGTCGCTGTGGGTCCCTACGGTGTCTGTGGGTTGCTGTGGGTCGCTGTGGGTCGCTGTGGGTCCCTACCGTGTCTGTGGGTGTCTGTGGGTCGCCGTGGGTCACTGCGGGTCGCTGTGGGTCC